>NW_014557929.1:839671-900912 GCF_001313825.1 Dinoponera quadriceps | reverse complement strand
TCTCTATTTTATTTTGTGGTTTGTAGGTTAGCAAATATTGGGGACCAAGAACAATAATTTTCAAGATGAATAGCACAGATACAGAAGTTTTTGACACAAACTTGTTATCGTCAGAAGAAAAAGACAAGATTCTTAATGTAGTAAATTATCAAAGTATGGAAGATTTATTGCAGTAAGTCAGCTATGTTTATATGGCAAGATTTCTTTATCTTAATGTTGCAATAAATTATTGGTTTTTAATGATATATTGCAAGCATTATATTATCAACTTTTAATTACATACTCTTCATTATTATAATTATGCACAAAAAGGTACTCTATTACTAAGACACGTGCGAAGAATTTAGAATTGCATCGTACAAATAATGGACTATATAATTCTCTGGAAGATTTGTTACAAGTAAAGGGTTTAAATAACAAATGTTTATATCAATTTTATAAGTCAATTATAACTGGCACGAAGAATAAAACTTCCAAAAAAGTTATTTCAGGTTTGGTCGTAACACCAAAAATTACCGATGACAATCAAAAGGTACGTAGAAAGCTAAATTATCTTAATTTTCTATAATTAAAAAAAAATATTACATATTTTTTTATATATGTGTATATGAAAAAAGTTTCACAAATAAGATGTACAATTTAAGAAAACCCTCATTTATTAAATATATGTGTCAAAATAAAGTTTTCTTATTCTTTTTTCTGCATAGTTTCTATACGTCAATCAATTGTTTTTATCCTTGTATATATATTAAACACATTTAATTTGTGATGTTTTATCTCTGAATATAAATTATTATAGGAAGTCAATACAGTATTAGGCATACATGTGGGACAAGATATGATAAGCTGGTCATTGCTGAGTCGCGATTGTGAAATATTACAGTGGCAATACAAATCCTTTACACGCAATCGCGTAAAGGAGAATCTCCATTCCTTACTTCAAATAGTAAATATCAAGATAACAAACTTATAAGATTGATTTAAAAAATCTCAGATTATTTATTATCAGTTGTAAGATGTAGTTGCGTTGTATAATTACCATTGTTTTCTTTCATTTCTCACTTAGGCGTTACCGATCGCTGAAAAATTACCGAAAGCTGATCGATATATAATGCAGGAATTTGGCGGTGACAATTTTCGGAAAAGTCCAAAGTTTCAACAAATCCACATGGAATATTTAGCGATGAATGCCATTATTCTGTCGCACCTGGCAACGCTGAGTTCTAAATTCGGTAGAGAGGAAATTATTACGTATTCGAGTAGAGAAAAAAAAATTGCGCTGACACTAGAACCGAGGTGGAATATAATAACTCCGGTCATCTCTGAAACGATAATTATGTTTGTCGAAAATCACTTCGATCACATCTACCGTATTTCTCGAGAAAAACATTATATAATCAACATAACTTCCGTTCTGCAATCACCATTAAGTCTTATCTAAACAGTCGTTCTAGTGTTAGTAACTCTCGCTGTATACCACGAGGCAAAGAAGATGTTTCTCCAATAGAATTTTATCATAAAATTTTCAGGTACTGCCGAGTTTGTAGCAAATAATATGTTTATAATTCGTCAGAATGTCTTACAAAAGATCTACGGACTCGTCGTTGGGAATGAAGGAATATCTACCCAATATATGCTTCAAAAATTAATGGATGAGAACAGTGGATCACTGGAGAACAAGGAACGCTTACCGTCTGTATATATAAGGCCGGAATTTCAAGAAATGTACAACGAGCAAAGTCCCGTCAATAAAGAGCAGATCAGTTGGTCTTTGCTGATAGCATTGGCTTTCGTAGAACTGGTTGTGCACGAAAGAACCGACATGAGAATTCGTAATCTGACATAGGTGATAAAATGCACTGTGTATTGTCGTTTGATGATCTTATTAGAAGACGGCGCGACCGCAACAGGATGATATTATCAGTGGATGTTTTGCTAATTGACTTTGATTTAAATAATATAAACTAAAGAACACAGACCATGAAAAAAGTATATCGTATATTTTGTAATTTTGATTTCAGAAATCAGAATGGAATTAATGGTGAAGAGAAGAAAATTGTGACAAATATAAAACGAAATTTGATCAGAGATTGAGTCGAGTTGACGATTCCTTCGCTGAGATTCTTTCTAAGTCACAAGAGAGACACTGTTATCGGTAGTTCTTGTACATGCAAGAGTCGTTGGTCGCTGTATCTTACATAAAAAGAAGCCGGTTTACTCATAGAATAGAGAGAGAAAATCGAGGGTGTATGAGCGTGATGAGAGAGTGAGAGTGGCATCGATGTGGCAGTAATAAAAACAGTAAATTTCTGTACAGATCTATTCATTTATTATATCCTCATTTTTCGTTACGCATTATCTATTTGTAGTATACCAAGTGTATATTGTTGCTCGCTGCTCGGATACAAACTCTCGCGCATCGAGTTGTCAATTTTGTTCTCTTCAGATCGAGCAATTCGGCTTGTTTACCGCAAAAATAGAGGATCGCTCGGAGCTTTCGCGAACGGCCGAGCGGGTGTACGAGAGAGCGAGACGTGCAGCTCGGTGTATGTATGTATGTGTGTGTGTGTGTGTGTGTGTGTGTGTGTGTGTGTGTGTGTGTGTGTGTGTGTAAGCATATGTTTGATTGCCTACGCGGATGCGATTCGAGAAGAGTTCCCTGATGAACCGAATGCGCAGAATTCTTCGCCGGAATTCCTGTGTCGAAATGTGCTCGATGCTCCGATACTCGAAGCATGACTCGGTGGAGTATACAGTGAGTACTTTCCATTTAGTGACGCAAGCGTCATCCTATCTTTGTTGTGAATTAAATATAGGACAAAGACAAAATGATGCTTGTGCCCGGGAAAAAAATGATCATATCGTCATACGTGAATTTTGCCCTATATATGTCCATATAAAATCATATATAATTACATATGTCCTATACATCATAAAGAATACTGTTATACGAATGTAATTGAAGTAAATGTTTATATTTACGGTTGTCCGCGATGTAAACATTTAATTCAATCAAAAAATTCCTGCCGCTTTTAATTCAACAGTATTTTTACTTCGTGTGGACATATACAGGGTGACCGAAAACATATCGGAAATATTTCAAGTATCAATTTGGGAATGTATTTAGAGTCAAAAAGTCTATATAAATATGTGTCCTAAACTTAATCGTTGCCAGGTTTTCGGACACCTTGTATAATTATGTATATAGCCATGTAAGGACAAAATTCATATACAAATTACGTATGATTATATATAATCATATACAATTTTATACGATTATATATAATCTTTCTTTCCCGGGTGTCGATTTGTCTTATTAAATGGAAGACACCCAGTACAGTAGCTATACGGACATTGAACGCCGTTACTCGACAATCCGGCAGTGATGCTGTGCGACAAGCGTGTTATCCTGCGTTTAACGTCAGCCGATCAAGCACAAGGGGAAGCACACCGATACGTGAGCGAGCTTTTCGGCGAGAAAGCTTTCTCTCTCTCTCTCTCTCCCTCTCCGAGAGACTTTGCTTTACGACCGCGTCTTAGGCTCCATCGGAAGTACGTGGACTGATGATGTGTCGATCGAGCTTATTCGCGATGAGAGAAACTCTACGCGTCGCGGAGAAAGGAATGGGAGCTGTTTGCGCGATAGATGATCATAAAACCCGAAGTGGTAAATTTCGCGCGGAACGCAATTAAACTTTAGAGGCGTCGAGGCAAAGGAAAACGAATTAACATGTTTCTGTTTGCCGAGAGCCGGCGTCCGTCATCAAAGTTGGATTCTAGGATTTCGCACGCGGCGTGCCGCTTTTTCTCATCATTTCTATTCATCTAGTCTAGTCCATACAGCTACACGCACACGTTTGAGAACGAGAACACGAGATAAAATATGTATATATATATATATGCATATAGATTTCAGCGCGAGAAACAACAACGCAATTAAATCGCTCAGAAATATGAAGGAAACAAAGCACTCGCTGCTAAGAGCGTCATACAGAAAGTCTTTAGTAAAATCTCTTTACTTCTCTCGATATATTAACAAATTATATATATATATATGGACATACATCTGCGTCATATATCGTACAATAAATCGTGCGATTGCATGCGAATCTCTCGATTAACTTTTGAACCGCATCGCTGCCAGAGACTGTTTAACACATTATAATTATTACGAATTATACCCGATCAGACCAGCTGGAAACGAGTGTCGACATATATACTGATATCTTTAATATATGTATATATGTGTATACATACCTAACAACTGTGTGTACATAATATATGCTATATATGTATATATCTAAATATATATGATCATGTATAGATATATATGTGTGTGTGTGTAACACATATATATTTATATATATGTATATACACACCCATATATATGACACAAATTGCGAAACGAAAGGGCATTAAGTACGTATATTACTATCTCATAATTTACAACACGGTTTGTCGTAAATAGAAATGTTCCTACGCATGCGCATATATATATGTATAAAATCTATTCAGCTTAAATATACATTTCCGGCGGGGCGGCGGGCGGGATGGGTCGCGCTCCAAGCGATATTATTGGATGCAAGATGATGCGATTTGAGCGGGTCGCGTCGGGAAATACGTATGAAGATCCTCGATGCACACACGCAGAGTGAACATAAGAGTCGCGGTTACGACGGAACAATCTCGTTTCCCGAGGGACGTCGACGCAAGTTGAACGATCTTGTCCGTAAACAATACTATTGAATTCAATACTGATCAAATTAATCGGACCTTTCGTTTCTCGCGAACAACGGATTCGTATCTCGCAACTCGTCAGAAATCAAACACACAGACTATATCATTTACATCTCATCTATATAATAAATATTATTATTATTATATAACAAAGTTAGTGTAAAATATCTGCCTGAAGTAAGCGATGCTGATGCTCTTGCGCAAGGAAAAAGGACTACATGTCTCTCTACGTGGATCTCCTTTCCTTCTCTTCTTCTTCTTTTGAAGTTACAAGTTATAACGGTTAATATCGACACATCGGGTGGACACACGTCGTCGGACGAGTTACACGAGATTAGAACTTCGCAGCGTGAGTTTCAACGTGATTCTCTCTCGCTTTTAAGCAGCACGTGCGACAACTCATCCGAGAACTCGCCAGAAGATCGGCTTCTTGAACGTCGTTAATGGAACACAAAGGAGTTCCGCGAGTTGTTTTATTCGCATGTATACAATATACGTCACGCATCAAGCAACGTGTACACATTTCGAGGCTAATGTATACTCTAAATTTATTAAACATTTATTACAATTAGAGAGAGAGAGAGAGAGAGAGAGAAGAAAGAAAGAAAAAAGAGTGTTTTCTCCCTTTATCATGCTTTGGTTTGAAGACGCAAAAGTAACGAAAGCACACACAAAGGGAGAAAGAGAAAGAGACTTTGTGGTACTTTTGGGGTCTGAAACGTCCCAATTTCTCGTATCCGCGTACTTGTATTTTCCCTTTTCTTCCTTTTTCGGCACATTCGTGCGACGTCTGTGACGGGTTAAGTCGTATCGTCGTTGTCGAGTTTCAACAAGGTAAAAAAAAGTGTCAACGTGTAATCTTCTCGTAACGAAATACTTTGGCATTAAAATGAAGGAAAGAGTAACGACAAAATGTTGGTCAAGACCGCAAAATCTGTCATTACGAACGATAATAACCGAGGGAAGGAGCGAAACGTGAAAACGTCAATTTACTTTTGTCACACAAGCCTTGTACATACATACATTGCGACACCGGACGATTGTCAGCACGCAACCGAATTGCCTCCTCTCATGTCACAAAAGCATGCCTCAAGAATCGAGAGATCGCACTTTAGGAGAAATTTCTCTCGAGTGCACGCGTAGGACTAGGGCTCGCATTCGCCGAGTTCGTCCGCGGCGAATGCGCGAAGATGACACTTGAAGTCGCGTACGATTAGCGAAACGTGATAATTAGGTGCTTCCCATTTAGTTACACAAGCATCATTTTGTCTTTGTTCCACATTCAGTGAGTAACAAAGACAGGATCGATGCTTGTGTTGACTTGTGTCACCAAATGGAAAGCACCCGATATAAGTAACGGATTTTCGTCGATGGCGATATTTCACGCGAAAACTCTCACGTTCTTTTTTCACGGCCGCATGAGTGGAGTGGTGTATGATCAGTCATGAAAAGGTTGCGACATATTTTTCCTTATAAATTTCGAAACGAATTCCGTGTCCAATAGGAGAATTTGCTTTTTAATCATTTTCAGGATATACGTTTTTCCATTTGGACATGAGATGCGTTGTGAAACTCGTTGAAAAAAAAAAAAATGTTACTTTCTGCGGCCGACCGTACACGTCGGCGAAGAGAAACTCGCCGATACACGGCGAAGCTTGCGCACGAGAGAGAGAGAGAGAGAGAAGAAATACGAGAAGAAAATCAGCCGCAAGTTCAACCGCTCTCAACCGTGGAAAATTGGTCCGATGCGCGGGCTGTGTGCACTGTCACACGCACGATGGCATGGCCGATGCGTTGTAACGACATGCATATACATTTCGACACGATCGGACACATCGTGGAACACGACGCAACCGTTGCGATAGGGGGCTAGAACGGAAATTACGCGTGATAGATAAACAGTAAGTGTTACTGGCACGTATCATGGATGCAGTCAGCGCTTTGGTCAAAGTCGCTGACCCTTTTCTGTCTCGATACACGGCTATATTTGGTCGGAGACATTTCTCTACTACGTCACGTGTCGCATTGGACTAGAATCGCGATACAGTTAGTGTCGGAGAAACGAGCGCTCCGAACATGCCGCTCGAACATCTCGAAAGACTCGGTCGACAGTTTTTAGAAGAAGGGCGCCGTCGAAAGTCTCCGGGGAGAACAAGAATCCCGCGAGAAGCGGATCAACATTCGTTAAAAGCTTCGACGCCGAAAACGCGCTATCTGTATCAGACATAAAAAATCCGAAGGTAGAAGCGATTTCCCGCGCGACCTCAATTGCTATAATAACGACGCGTAATATTTACAACAAGCAGCATCGCACTCGCGCGCGATTTTCGCGGTTTCCGCCCGCCGAAGTCCTCGATGATCAAGAGAGCTCCGACGAGTTCTCGAGGTTCGCGCGAGAATTTTAGATTTGTTAGAACTGTCGAGAGTCTATCGAGATATTCAAGGCCTTCCGCCCATTTATCGGCTGCTCGAGAGGGGGTGCTCGAGATTCTACGGTAGCTGCATAGCCCGCGAGGGAGGAATTAATTCCTTCCCGCGAACTCGAATCCCGTCGCTGTGAACGTGTAGCGCGTGCGAACACACAAAATTCAGAATTTCAGCGCACAACGAAATCTCGCATCTCCCTTCGACTCCTCGTAGATCTTTCCTCATTTTTTCTTTTTCTTGGAAGTAGAAAGGCGAAGATCCCCTAGTGGCACAGTAAGGCGTACTCTCTTCTTCTTCTTCTATTACTACTATTACTACTACTATCACTACCACTATTACAATATTCATCCATAGGACATTTTCGGTGTGTATTGCATTATCTTCCATGACGATATAACATGAATTATACAACTATCGGGGGAGAAGAGCGTAAACTATCGACGAAGCAACATAAATTAACAAATTATCGTCATAATGCACACACGCACACATACATAAACATACACACATATACACACACGCGCGCGCACGTACGCATAACACACCAAACGATACAATACACGCACACATACGCGTACTCTCAGGCATACTAAGGGCAACACGCAATACATGTAAGACGAATCACATGGTAGATACACACAATAATGCGAATTGGATAGATTGCCTAGCTTGCTCGATGCTTTACACTTAATTTCATCGCGAATGTAACCTAACACAAGTAATAAGTACTTATGCGTATCGATTTTAATCAGTGTGTGTGTGCGCGTGTGCGAATAATTTTTTTTTCGTTTCTTTTTATTTCTTTGTGTTTTTGTTTTTTTCTTCTCCTTTCTTTTTCTTCCTTTTTTTTTTTGCAAACACACTTCGATGTGTTTTCTCGTGTTCAGCAATGACCGTGTCACTTTTGTGGTTTCTGGAAATTTTCGTCGTACTTATCATGTATACACAGAATACAACATCGGCCGAGTCACAATTAAAGGTATAATCCACCAATTTGATGCCTCACGAATTCGACAAGTCGAGTCATTTACGAGATATCCTTCATATTCTCCTTAATTTCTTTTTTTCTTCTCGTAACGAGTCTACGAGAAAGAGGAATGAAATACTCAGTCGAAAATAATATCACAGCCTGGAGACACTCAGTGGAAGACTAAAGACGCTGATATTATAACACCGAAAAGAAAAACAGTTTTCCATCGCGTGAATGTTAAAGAGCGTGAATTCTCTCCGTAGATCGCTGGTCTGATATATATTTCCTCCGTTAAACGTTAAAATCTACTTGCTTGAACACAACGGCGCGCGAGATTCGGCTCGAAGCGTCTCGCGTGTTAAACGAAGAGAAAGAAAGGAAGAGAGAGAGAGAGAGAGAGAGAGAGAGAGAGAGAGAGAGAGAGAGAGAGAGAGGGGGAAAAAGAAAAAGAGACGACTAATAAATTAAGGTGACGCGAGACGTCGCGTGAAGAATCAACAATAATGAAAATACGACTAATAATTCCAATTGTCACTAACAAGTCTCCGTTTAATCTCACCTCTGTGTGATAACTAGTCTCCCCTTTCTCCCTCGCACGATTGTGATATTATTTAAAAAAGCCCCGTGTCTCGCGTTTCGCTCGCGCAATAAATATACACGGTTCACACGGTGTAATAAAAAGTTTTCTCTCGATTGCCTTGCGACCGAGCGTGATCGTCAGGAGGAGATCGCGATAATGGCACACGATCGTAAAAAGTGACTAGTATTCGCACTTGTTCGTACAACAACGATCGAATCGAGTTCCCGACCGGACTTTCTTTATCACCACGACAGACGTATATCGTTTACATGTGTGTATATATGTATATATATACACATACATATATATGTATATAACGTATATCGTGTGCACACGTAATAAAAATAAGTTGACGGATTCTCATTGATCGATCTCGTTACCACGATTTATCGGCGAGACACACTTGAATGTAGCGCACGTTGGCTTGGACGCGCGGACACCGCGCCGAACTTTTTTCTCGCCGGGATTCTCGCGTTTTTTCCTCCGCGTTCTCACGCGGACGACGGCACTTACTGCGGATTACCGACGCGCATCATCGCAGAGCGATTACGTAACGCACGTGTCTTTCTTTCTCGTTCCCGTAGCGATCGTGTTTGCACATATGTAGCAAGTCGCCATAAGTGCGCGTCTTTCTTTTGACATTATTTCGTGTACACACACACACACACACACACACACACACACACACACACACACACACACACACACACACACACACACACACACACACACACACACACACACACACACACACACACACACACACACACACACACACACACACACACACACACACACACACACACACACACACACACACACACACACACACACACACACACACACACACACACACACACACACACACACACACACACACACACACACACACACACACACACACACACACACACACACACACACACACACACACACACACACACACACACACACACACACACACACACACACACACACACACACACACACACACACACACACACACACACACACACACACACACACACACACACACACACACACACACACACACACACACACACACACACACACACACACACACACACACACACACACACACACACACACACACACACACACACACACACACACACACACACACACACACACACACACACACACACACACACACACACACACACACACACACACACACACACACACACACACACACACACACACACACACACACATACACACAAGCAACGAAACTCGCTTCGCAACGCATCGTTACGCGTCCGCACGTCTAAGCCAATTTTAAGGCTCGCTAATCTTGGATTCTCTACGCGTGTAGCAAGTTGTTCTATATCCGAAATAGAATGCGTTTGTACGAGTCTTGCGATCGCGTGAACGATATACCCTTCAACGGTAAACAAGTGAGTTTTGTGAATCGGCGATTTTACCCAGGGTGACATTACCGTGACGGAAGTGTGAAACATAATTGGCGCGGTAACGGTGTTACGGGTCGATGAAATATGTGTCTTCTTCTCAGATTCAGAGAGTAGATCTGCGATTTTAGAATGTGCAACTGATATCTTCTCTTAGACGCGAAAAACTAGTAGTACGGAATACTGTGCGCTAGTTTACTTCCCAACCACAAATAATTGCAAGTTAATCCTCAGTACGGGAGTGCGTTCTCGCCGAATTTCTGGTGAAATTTACGCGTCTTGTGTAAAATCTATAAAGCGTAAAAGCCACGCCGGAATACACAGGACGTGCGTGAGTCTCAACGAAATTGGCACGCACCGAAGAGATTTATCTAATCACGTCCGATTAAAAGAGCCATCGTAGAAACGTAAACGACGATTGTTAATCAAATACTCCACATATAGAAAAGCTGTAATTATAGTAAAAGAATGGAATGGAAATACTATTATGCGGACTGAAAACACACATCAAATATATTATTATCGTGCTTAGAAATTATTTTATCACGAGCATGTGCGCCGCGTGCGACGTATATTGTGTACGTGTATGTGCGTGTTCACTCGTGGAGTGCGGATTGCGCGTCCAAAATGCACAAATTATAAAGGTGAAATACATTGATTGTCGCATCTGATATTTCAAGATATTATTTGTTGCTGAATGCGGGGGTGGGGGGAGGTATCAAAGAGTATCGTATAGTTCCGCCTTTTTTCCCTTTTCTCATCGGTTCAACGACGGCAATATGTTACTTTCATTATCTCTGGAAGAGTGATATGCATGTTATAGGTATTTTCTCTAAAATTCTCGCGAGACTGTCACGAGCGTCTTAGCGTGACTGAACAACCGTATATCCTGCAATTTATCCCCGGCCAAGAAGAGAAGTTCAACGAGAAGAAGCATTCGATTTCGAATATTCCGGGTTTTTGGCGGTGCCGTGCAAAGAAACAAGGGAAATTATAACTTTACTTCCGATTACCTCGAAACGAACAACGCGCGAGTGTGTGTGGTCGTGTGTGCACACAGGTCGAGATATACATCGAGACAGGCAATGTCGAGTCGATTCCGGGGATAAGTCGGATGTTAATAAAAACGCTGCCCCCGAATCCCGGCGTTTCCGAGGGACATACGACACCACGGACGGCGCGAATGCAAAATCAGCTAAGAGAACACCTGAAAATACTCGCGCACGACTTTCGCGACCGACCGACCGAGCGGGCGGAACGCGCTATAACGCTCTCACATTCATATTCTAGCGCATACAGTCTTGGAGAGAATATGTTATATAATACCGTGTTTTTGTTGTCGATATCGTGTTACATACACGACACAGTCGTCGGAGAGCGGCCTTTTTTCGTTCAATGTGTGTGTCACAGGTATAAACTTGGTAACTATCATCGACGAATCTTACACCGGTATATGTCTAGGTGAATAGTCAATACGAAAGTCGACTCTCGGAGAGATGATGCTCGAAAACACGCGGATGAGATTCAGAAGTAGGTGGTACAAGTTCTTTTTTGTGCTCCTTATACATTATTATTATTATTATTATTACGCTGTACGAAAGGCGTCGTGTCTCTAGTACAGCGGCGCGGCGATGACGAGCTGCCCGGGGACAGTTCATCGGATGTCCGAGATGTTGGTTTTGCTGCCGAAAATTTTGACTAGTTGATCCTCGTAATCGTCAATATTACGTTTCATAAGTTCCATACACGGGCCGAGCAGACGCTCGAATGCCTCAACGTCCAAAACTGCAAACGAGCAACAGTCGTTTGTGAGTGAGTGAGCGACTGGAATACCCCACCTTCCCCCTTCCCCTCTTTCCTTCCCTATTTCGGACGCGCTGGATAATTAACTTCCTCTCGTTCGTGCTTATACGTGCTTATACGTTGAATTCGTTCACGAGCGAAATTATTCCCCCTTTAATCAAATATTTACGTGCAGTACGAATTTAATATTTGCGCGTTTTTCGTTCGCGCGTTTCGTACATACGCAGTTCTCTCTCAATATTGTAAATTGATTTTTTTCTATACGTTCGCTGGTTTGAAATGTGCTCATTCGCGGAGAAGTTAATGGCAGTAATAATAACGCATGGAGAGCGAGTTGAAACACCGCAGAGCATCGCTTCTGGTTAGGAATGTTTGAATGTGAGAGATATACACGCGAGATATTTTATAAATATCTGAAAAGAAAAACAAATTAAACGCGCAACAAATAACGGTGTATCTCCTAATTACTAGGCTATTAATACCGACATTCGCAATTATCACGATAACACGATATATACTGCCGTGTTATTGGCCAACCTGTCGATTCGTAAACGTAATGAAAATCTCGCGTTAACGAAACAAACTTACATGCCAGTTTGATGTCCCCTACAGCGTAGGCCGAAGCAGCACGTGGTTTATGCGTTACGAGTGCCAGTTCGCCTAAATAACCGCCGGCCGGAACGCGATTAATCTGCGATATTAAAGGTAACGGATGAGTAAGGAGCCGGGACTTTTCTTGGCGCGCTCGTCGCCGTGGAAACCGTCGTTTGGCATTTCGCGGAGCTAAATTAACGTATATATATATAAATGCACCTCGATTTCACGGCCGTTCTCGCCGAGTATAGTGATCCTGACGATGCCGTCCTCGACGAAGTACATTCCGTCCGCCGTGTCGCCCTGCCTGATTATTTGCTCGCCGTCGGAATACTGTTTTGGTACGAGGGCGTCCGCCAAATTCATGCGCTCGTAAGACTGGAAGGGAATTTTTACGATTACACGCGAACGAACGTACCGTCCGAGTGTCGCGACAGAGTCGACATTTTGAAGATTCGTGAATACGCGTGACTTTCCGTACAGCGACTTGATTTTTCGATCAATTATAAACATAACAGACATGAAATATAAATGTGTACAACAAATACGTATAACATTATTTATAAAAGAAATGATGATATATAAAATATTAATACGTATAAATATACTGTGCGATGATAAAATATTAATATTTAATGTTTCGCAATAAGATATTAATTTTATCATCCTATTTTTTCCGCTTCACGAAGATACGAGTACGAGAGGCTATTAAAAGACAGACATGCGCGATACTTGCCTCGAGGGATTTCAACATCGGCACTTTGTTGATGAGGTCTTCGTACATTTTGCGCTTCTTATACGCGGATTTGAGAAGAATACGCCGGAAGGTTTGCCTGTCCATGGCCCAGAGCGTGCCGGGTGTGATAGCTTTGACGGTGGCTGCTCTGGGCATGTTGTACAGAAGGGCCAGTTCTCCGAAAGCACCGCGATTATCGTAAGTGTGAATGAGACTGTCCACCCCCGTGGGATCCTTCACGTAAACCTCGAATTTCCCCCTGAAACACGAGATGTGAAGAGAGACGGGGAATAAGGAAACGAGCGATTTCGCGGTTACGAACGCGCAATTTCGCACGGGATGAACCGGCTCCTTTGATGCGTGAAAAAACGCGATGAGGAGAGACGAATCACGAGTATAGCTTTCTTTTTCTGAACGCGTTCGCTATCACGCGTCACGTACGTGTGACGCACCGATTCCCGTGAGATCGACGTCATACATGCGTGACGGCGATAATTTCCCGCTCAATGTTTACATAAACGGATAAAGTCTGCTTTACATTATCGCATGGAAAAGGAGGAAGCTAAAAATGTGGGGTGACGATTGTGGTTTGTCCAACTGAACGTTGACAGTGGCTACGTTAAACACACACACACGCACACACACATACATGCACACAACTACAGAAGAAGCTGCGAAGCGGATCGAGACGTCTGGTGCTCGTTTCTCGATAACAATGCTTGATTATTATCTTAATTAAAATTGTCGGGAACGTTGATATCGACTCGTTAAAACTTTCGATGCCCGAGTATATTCGACACGTTTCGCGTTTATTCGATTGCCACGAATAATCCAATAATCGAAAGTCCTCGAGCAGGCAGTTCTATATTCGAGTCCAATCAAATTGTTCGAGTAAAGCGCGGCCGTTCGAATTATTTTCAGCCATAAGCTAAACCGGCCGAGTCTGTGCATCGCCTCTTGGTTCATTGGAACTTCCCGCTGAAGGGAGAAGCCCATCGATACGTTAACGGTAATATAAAGAAAAAGTATTACCTCTCGATCACATAAAAGTTGTCACCATCGTCGCCCTGTCGGATAATAAATTCTCCCGGTTGAATGGTTTTTTCGAACATCGCGTCCAATACATCCGCCATTTGTTCCTGCAAAAGTAATTTTATTACTCGCGTGTCTCGCGCTAAGGCGTTGCCATGCGATATTTAAAAAGATCGGCTTTAAAAGCGTGACAGGAGCACGGGAATTACCTTAATATCGCGGCAGCAATCAATGTAACGACGCGTTTATACGTTTATAAATATATTCGTGCGTGTGCGAATACACGAAGCGTTTCGCTGTCGCGGTGGTTTCCTCTCGCTCGCGAATTCTCAATCGACACGGAGCTTTCGCCTAACGAGAATTTTCAGGAAAACTGCCTCCCCCTATCGAGAGCCTTTTCACATTTACGGGAGACGTTGAGCAAGTTGGTAATTAAACGGTACCCACGGTGAAAGTGGCATCGAAGTATGAAATCTCATGAATCTCTCATTTTAAAAATCGCTGGTTGATTATTTCGATTATTACTTATTTCAAACTATTATTATATACTCCATTATACATTATTTTATCGCATATTATAATATTATATTAATATTATCATTATCGGTCACCGTCGTCATTATTATTATTACATCGATCGCGCGGATCAGCTTTGTCGCAGGCAAGACCGATCGCCCCTAATAAGAAAGATTATTCGTGGATTTCTTGGTATTTCGCCGAGCTGGCGCGCAGTAGCCAGCCTCGTTATATTCCTGTTGCGCTAATCAAGGCTGATGAACGCACTATGTTTAACTTACCTCGTCTAGGGCGCGAAACAGAAGTATGTTCTTAACGCTCTCGCTGAGCCTTTGTCGCTGTTCGTCGCTCTTTGGATGGACCATCTGAAACGAGCGGACGTAAGGACATGAACGAAGTGCAGACGGGAAAACAACTCAAACAAAACTCCCCTCCCTTCCCCGAGCACATTGTCGGTCAAACGACCGGAATCTACAGCGTCGATCTGTAACGATCTTTAACGTGTTCCTCTAGCCGTCACCTCTCTCCCCGTATACCACGACAGATTCTCGAGACCGTATTTTATACGAAGACCTATTTTACTCTCCGCAACGTTGCAATTCTCCCTAAGAGGTCGCAACCGGTAAATTCGATATCTTAAGCGGGACTTGAGATACATCGCCCTTTACGTCGGACTTGGTATACGGCGGCGGTGAACTTTGACCTCTACCCCGCGCGCGAGCTTGGCTCGCCATTATTTCGGAAGGGAGACGCTTCATCATTTTTCAGTTTTAAGGACTGTCCAACCGTGCAAATTCGAGATAGCGTCCCTTCCCGAATTTTACGCTGTTATTGCGCTCGATGATTTCTCTCCGCCTCCTCCTTCCAATTAGAGATATTCGCGGGGGTAATCAGTTTCTGCGAGCGACAAGTTCTTTGTCTCGTTATCGTCGCGATTGTTGCACACAAAAGCGATCAATTTTGCAGGAGGCCGTCGCTTTACCGTTACCGGCCGCGTGCTATTGTGCCGTGTGCATCGTACGATAGAACTTCATCGAGAGGGTCAGCCACGCCGTTTCTCGCCACCTGTAAAACTGTTAATTTCGCGCCGAGCCGCATTATACTTTTTAATGTTGCGCGCGGGCGCGCGCGCTCGCGACGAGCCTGGAACGTTAATAGAGCCGACTTCCGACTCGTCGTGCGTTAAGCCTCAATGAAGCCTCAACATTCGCTCACGGTCGAAACTTCCGTCGCTCTTTTCCCGTGGCGAAAAAATCGAGGAAGATCGCGCGACTCGTCACGATCGTCAACGACACGCTAGCTGTGTCTTCCGGTCTGCGCGGAGGAAAAGATTTCTTTGGATTTGATCAAATTTCTTTCATCGAGACAAATTTGGAAACTTTCAGAACAGAGCAATTAAACGAACTTTTAATTCGACAAATAGGATTGTTTGGTTTCTGAACAACAAATATCTCTTTACGTCAAGCAACACATTTCATTTGTATTTTTATCCAAATATTGCAATGGCTTCTACAGACAATAAATTATTTGAAAGGACACTAGGTTAGGAAAATATTAAAGAATTTCTTTCTTTCTTTCAACGGAAAAAAATATTTAATATATAATGAGATAAATTTTTCATTTGTTGAAAATCAAGCATTGTTTCTTCTGAATAATACTGTTTTCTCCGTCAAACAACATTTTTTTATCGATAACACTCGGGTGAAACACTTTCATTCAAAGAAAGTGACATTTGATATTAAATGATATTGTTTATATTAAACAAACTCAAGTCAAACAAACGTGTATACTGAGAATTCAAAGAAACCTTTGACTCTGTGTTCGCGGCGCTAGTTAAAATTCAGCGCGTTATTTTTCAATGCAAAGACAGATACGTCGATTCCGCGCGTTCTATTTGTCGTTCGCATATATTATTTCTATGGTTAGTCACACGAAGGTTGCAGCACTTTTTCTTTCGACAAGTTTCGGAACGTCTCCCATGTCCAATAAGAGAATTTATTCTTTAATAATTCTCTCAGAAGACACGTATTGCTGTTAGATACGAGACGCGTTATGAAACTCATCGAGAGATACTCGAGTGTCGCAAACTTTTTATGACTGACCACATATACGATTACACTGTCATCATTTTTCGTCATAAATAGCGGAAGATCGTCGAAGGTTCGTTCCAGTTTCTTCGTCGTCTCTCTTTTGAAAATCGCGAGTGTCCCAGTTTTTTCTGCCTATTGTCCCAGTCAGCAGCACGTAAAATATAATACGCCGTCCCGGCGGCGGGTAGGCACTGCCGATTCTCCTTCTCGTCGTGTAACCACGGCATCGATAATCGGATTCACCGGATGGTCTTTGTGAAATGCTCTCGAACCGACGACGTTGCGCGCGCGGCGATCCTTCTCGCAAACCTTACTCTACAACACAACCCTCTTTCACCCTCATTCACGAGCGCACTCGCTCGCTCACGTGCACGTATGTACCGTATATATATATACGTATGTACACGACGGTATAGGTACATACATGTAAATCACCGTCCGTGCCAGGTTATCGAACACGCGACCTGACGTCACAAAGGTACATCGCCTCGCATCGCCGAGCAAAGTAACTCTTCGTCGCGTTTCGTCACTCGCGCGGCAGCCCGAGAGAAAGAGAGGAACAGAGAGCGAGCGAGTGAGAGAGAGAGAGAGAGAGAGAGAAAGAGAGGAGGGAAGAGAGAGCGAGAGGGGGAGAGACGCTTTATAGACTACGGTATATTATATTATATACCTCATGTGTATGTGCACACAGTGCACGACAATGTTTCGTAACGAGACTATTTTCTGCTACTACCGAAAAAAAGCCAATTGCCTCTTCCGAAGGCAGGTTTGTCGTCGACATCCTTCGCGCGCAAAACATGACGGAATTTATTATAAAACCGGCTTTTATCTCGCTGGACTGATATGAAAAATTCATATTTCGCTCGATCTGCTCAACGAATTCTCCGTCGTGTCGGGAAATAATCAATAGGCCACGTCCGAAACACACACCGAAATCTCTGAAAATACGAGCGAACGCCAACGTCATCAGCGACGCTGCGAGAGAAAGCAAACGTCGAGCACGTAGCACGCGATGTTATGCATTGTTACGCGTTCTCCCGTTCCTAAAAACGACACGTTGGAGAATCTATATCCCCGTAAGGAAACAATCGATAAGCGATGCATGATGAAGCGACTCTCGCTCGTGAACATTGAAAATAGGAAAAGGTCTATCGATTCTTTTCTCGGACATCAAGTGGTCCTCCTCTGGAAGCTGCCTACGCGCGTTGCGTCGCGAAATTATTCTCGCAGGAATAACGCGTGATAAACGGTGCTTTATAGGCGACACACATACACGTATTTCGTAACGAGATCATTGCGCGTGCCATTCTCCCTTGTTCTCTGCCCTCTTTCGGCCCTGAGAGAGAAGGAAAAAAAGGAAAGAAGGGAAAACAGATCGCTCCTGTTGAATATGTATTCATCGTCGCGCCATACTCGATACGAAAATATGCGCGGAAGTGCCATCCGATACGCACGCGCAGACGATGAGGTTGACCTGAAAATTCACACACGGGGTATTTTCATTTTAAGATAATAAACGCGCGAGAACTGTTGCGCGTCACGTCGATGCGTTCGCGGCTGAAACGAGATTTTCGCCGATCATTTCCGCGATCGATGATCGCGACGGTGTCGGTTTTCATCGATCCGGCGAGTCAGGTGCGAGTCGGAAGGAGCCGCGTTATTTTTGTAGATTTTATCGCTAGACGGAAAGACTGACGTTGCGCGATAAAAGGAAATTTTCTTAACGAAGGGGTGACGCGCGATCGTCTTCCACGAATTGACACTTGCGGTTTCTTCGATATGGGTAAAGAGGACACGTGATAATATATAACGCAATGTGGGAATTTTAAAATGAGTACGGGCGCCGTACGAATTTTGTCGTCTGTCGAGAGGAAGAGCAAAATAGATACACGAGGAAAGTATTGCAGGAAAAATGATTACAAAATCTTGTAATGCTGGACCATACTGAGATTACGACCGAAGTGTGTTGTAATCTTTAGAGATGTGTACACATAACACAAATTACTAATGATTACAGCACACATCATAATTCCGGTATGGTCGAGCATTACAAAATTCGGTGGTAATATTTACTATAATATTTTCTCCGTGTCGGAGGAACGCGTGAAGTAAAAGCAACGGTTGCCCTACCTCGAGCAATTATCAAATTGATTGAATAAATAACAAATAATTAATACAACGAATTATCAGTTAATTAAATATCAATGATTATCGCGAGCGCGCGCGTGCGCGTATCGGTGAAATTTGTTGAGGCACACGATCTGTTCGATTAACTTGACGTTTCTTTAGTCCTGTTCAGCCAAGCCGTTTTTTTTCTCTAAATATAAACGCGAGACCTTGGCAATATCTTTGCGACGACACACTTCACGCACTCATCTAGAGATTTATCGCGGAAAATCGCCCGTGGTGATTCGCGACGGTGAAACTGCGCAAAAGGGACACACCTTGAAGCCATCATCCTCCTCATCTTCCTCGGGATTGTAGGTCTCCGCGAAGACGCTCTTCCTTCTGGTGGCGAATCGGCCGACTGGTGGCTCTGAAACGGTGGAAGAGGCATTTCAATTCAAGTCCCCGGCGTAATTGTAATCAAAGCCAGAAGTGAGACGCGAAGAAGTCAAATTGAATCGGCCGAGTTGCAACGGGATACTCTGCCGAGCATAAAGTAGGAAATGAGAGACGTGCTAGGACCATCGTAAGCAGTCCGGTAGCGGTTATTTCCGACGTACTCATTAATGCATATTAATATGAAACGGTGGCGGCACCGGTGGAAGGCAAGGAAGAAACCGCGAAAGAAAGATCAAGCGTGGAGAGAGGCGAGGCGGAAAACCGACCCGATGTCGTTCGACATCGAGCGAAACAGCTGCCAAGAATGTGCGTGCGTATGTGATGTGCGATTCTCTAAGCAACCCTAAGCGGACTTAGACGGCGGGAGACACTTAGTTGCGAGAGAGACCATCGCGAACGGGACGACGACGGAACGTCGTCGCGTGGAATTCCGCCGCAGCTGACTAGCCGGCAATGCGCGCCGCTCGCGCCGATTAGCCACCTGCCGAATTATGCTCGATGCGTTTACGTAAGTGGGTAATTGCTTGCGAAAGGGGACTTTCCGAGAACTCGATATATAGAACGCGAGCTCGTCGTGCAAAAACTTATCAGTTGTTCAATTATGCTAATGCGAAAACTTGCATTGGCGCGGGCACTCATTTTTTTTGTCAACCGCCGACGAAGCCGTAATTAAAAGAATAAAGTAGAAAGAAAGATAGAGAGATAGAGAGGGAGAAAGAGAGAGAGAGAGAGAGAGGGGGAAGAGAAGGGGAAAGAGAGGGAAGAAAATTTTTTGCGATTTCGCGGGAGCTTTTCGAGGAATCTGCGAATGTTCTTTTCCCGACGAAAATGTCCAGGCTTCTCGGCACACCGTTTGAAAAGGAATTTCTTCTCGCACAGTACTCGGAATTAATTAACTCCACTTGTTACTTTCGCACCTTTGTCATCCACTGGCTCGATGACGGAGATGAGCGACATTCGGCCCGCGGAGAAGACGACGACGGTGGCAACGGCGGTAAAGACTCGGCGCGGGAGGACGAGATAGAATTCGTCTTGGCCGCCCGCTGTACGCTTATGCCCACTTTTCTGCACTCGATGCGAAACAAAGCCGTACCGACGACGCGGCGCAGCAGCAGGGGGTGTTATACCTCGTGTGTCTGCGGTTTCGCTCACAAATAACTTATTTGCACATGAATTTGTCACGGTACGAGCGCTGCGAAACACTAATACCAGAGCGAAGGCGTGAAACGTAACGAATGCGGGATGATTATTACAATGATAATGCGCGCGGAGTATTTATTTCAGTATTGTGTCGCGGAATTGTGCCGAATCTCTTACGCAATGCTCATTAAAAGATGAACGAGGATGAAATTCCGAGTGAAATTCGTGTCCGACGACCTTTCCTCGCAATTCTCTAGCCCTTAGACACACAGGGCGAAAGTTTCGGCATGAGCGATACCCCGCATGTTCACCCTTCCGCTATCTAACCTCCACGAACGAAAGAATCGAATGTTGTAGTTTGAAAGTTTCGGAAAGAAGAAAAACTCGGATTCATTGTTTTCTTTGCAATTTCTCCGCGGATGTCTTCGATTTCTGTCCCAAGGGTAGGGAGATTCGTTTTGGGAGAATTCACGTGTGTCCAGTTGAAATCTGCCACATTTACCTTTCCCCGTAAAGATAAGAAACCGAGAGAACCTACAGGAAAATGGGAGGAAAGCCGATTTTTTTTCCCTTCCGAAACCCTAAAACTACGGATACAATGTATCTGTGAACAGAGGCAGATGATATCAAGAGAGATACGCGATATCGAACGAATGCAAAGGAGGCTCTCGAAATCCCGCGCGTGTGTTTACCGACGGCCCGCGCGACTCAGACTCTCGTCAGGGCCGCTTTACATTCGTTCGGTCGTACCTTTGCACCTCCGCGAGGTTACCTCTCTCGTCGGAGGAAAGCGGAGAGGAACAAAAAAGAAACCTCCCGAAGGCGTTCTCACGGGATGTGTCACATCTATGCCGATACTACGCTCGCACAGNGGGGGGGGGGGGGGAGATAAGGCGCGGAGAGAAGCGAACGCCTAAGTTAAGAAGAAGAAAACCTAGGTTTTCGATCTCTAATTGCGAACAACGGCAAGCAAAACGACACGAGAGACCGCGGAGTCGGTGTATATTTCGCAGTGTGTACCGGCAAAATCTCACGAGCGCAAACTGCGCGAATCGCGCTCGTATCCGAGAACGGTAGCGGTAGCGGACAGCGCCTGACCGGACCGACTGGCGCGACTGACCAAGTAGCAGCTTCAACGAAGACGACGACATGACAACGGCGTCTGCTCCGACAAAATCACGCGCAGGTCTCGGAAAGTTCTCCGTCTGGCTGTCCTACCACGTCCGTTCCTTCAGTGTGTGTGATCTTTCAACGGCGATATCGCCGCCTTCGTAGCGCGACCTCGGCGGATCACAAGCCTCCTCGGCGGGCCGCAATTTACCCCGAAAAATCGCATACGCGCACGCTTGCGAGCGGTGTGCGCGAGCGCCGGTAATAACCGTATCATCTCCGACTTTACGACGCGGCGCGACACGCGCGATAAAGTTACAGGTCTGGATGCACCTTAATCTCGGAGCAGGCGCGTGGGTGACGTGTGTCACGGCGCAGCCTTCTTTAACCCCTAATTTGACGTGTCCTCTATAAAGTTGGTGCGCAAAAAGAGAGGCTTTATATAGACGCGAGATTAATTCTGTTCCCCCCCCTCTCTCTCTCTCAAGAGGAGAGAGGAAGAGAACGAGCAGTGCCAGATTGATGATTGATATACTACCGTTTATTGGAGTCGCGAGAGCGCGGGGATTGTCGCGAATTGCGAATTTTGCGCGATGGATAGAGATAACGATAAAAAAAAAAAACGGTGGACGATTGCGATAACAGTTCGGTCGTAAATATCATTTTTGAAGAAAAGAAAGAAAGCCGGAGTGCCGTAACGCGTACCTTGCGCTCGAACGTTTCTTTCATCGTATAAACTTGTCGATCGCACAATCGTGTCTCGAGGTTCTTTTTCGATTTGCGCAATTACAATATTGATACGAGTGCATAACTAATCGCGCTGCTAATTCTAGATTCAACTCGACGCTCGACTTGATGCTCGAGAGATATCTGATATTACGACAATTGACATTCCCTGAATGAAGATCATCCGGTGTACGCGCGTTCGAGTGCGAAGAGAAGGATTAGACATTTCGTTTAGTTTTTAACGACTTTCAGCGGAAGATTCTCCTCGAGAAACAAATGTCTCGTCTTTGAATAAAGATCATTTCGAATGTGTGTCAATGCTCGCGAGAATAATAATTTCAAGTCGAGCCCACTGATAACGTTCAATCGTGACTGACAGTGGAAGCGGCTCGACCGTTAATTACGCAAAGACACACGGCCGTTCGACATTTTCGTTTCACAGGGACGTCGATTTCCAGGTCGATCGTGCCCCGTCGACGATTCTACGATGTTCTCTCTCCGCGATTTTGAGACGCCCTGTGACAACAATGGACAACAAATTGGTTAAACGTTGACAAACGTTGATCGACGTCCGCGGAATCGCCCCTGAAACGTCGCGAGCGAGGGAGGCAGAAAAAAGAGAGAGGGGGCTGGTGAGAGAAAGAGAGAGAAAAGAGGGAGAGAGACAGGCCGAAGGTGAGACTCACCCTCGTCGACGGACTCGTCCGGCGTGGACGAGCAGGTCTGCGCGTCCGGTCGGATCAGCTGCGTCTGTCGGGCGTCCCGCAGCCGCGTAAAGAAGTCCACGGCATAGTCGATAATGTCGCCGGGCTGTTCCAGCAGGTAGCTGATGGTGAATTCGAGCAGGACGTCGCGCAGGTCGTCCGGCACCGTGATCTTGCCGGCGTTACGTTGACAGCTCATCTTCGATCCCGCTCAGTCAGCAACAACGATCAGCCACCCCGCGCGCACCCAAACGTATCCCTCTTTTTCACTCGACGGCTCTCGCACGCTCCGTCGTTCACTCTGTAGAGATTCGTCACGCGTAGCCTGCGTGCGTGTCACTCGGAGGTCCCGACGAGCTGAGGCCAGAAGAAAAACGAGAGCGCGCTCAGAGCGTACCGCCCACCTTCGCCTTGCTGTTTGACCGTCGCCGCTGCTTCTCCCGTCGTCGTCGCGCCGCCGGCCGCACTCTGCCTTCGTCCTTGCACCGGCGACAACCACCGCCGTCGTCGCAGCCACCACCGCCGCTGACAAGCTTCCCACGCGGTGCCGCGTTGATCCTCGCCGACGGGTCGCTGCCTGCTACCTGCCGAGACGACGCTGCGCACAGTCGCGCAGAATATACGACGGGAGCGAGGCACAAGAGAGAGAGAGGAGCCGACCGCGCTCGCTAAGATGGCGACTGATAGCGGCCGCACCAACGCCGCGTTATCGCGCCGAGGAAGCGCCATTCTAGGGAGGGCAGCTGTCACGACGACGCGGCCCGACGCCAAATTCACGCCGATGCGATTTTGGCGCTTTTCCGCGGAATTTCGAATTACGTATTTTCGCCCTCCAATGGGATAATTTCATTCCTAGGTCTCCCCAAGCGCTGCCGTCGTGGCTAGAAAATCCCTGCCGTTCGAGTCGACCAGGGAGAATTCACCATCTGCCACTGGAATTCTAGGGAAGTCTGGCTTCTGGGGATTTATTTGAGTGAAGTGCGCGCGTTATCCGTCGTCGACGTCAAGTTTCCGTTCTACGTCTCGTTGTTCCCGCTCAGTGGCAAAATGACAGACAGTTGGTGACCTAATTACACAAGAAGAAAAAGAAGAAAGTGGCGGTGAAGGATCGTTTATCATGTCCTGCAACTTCAACGGGAAGGTCGGTTTGCACGCACGATCGCGACGGAACGATATGAATTGTTGAGAGGGATAACTCGGAAGATGCAGTACGTAACGTTTATCGTCAGCGCGAAGTCTTCGCTTCGAGCGCTAAAAATATTTCCCTCTTTTCTCCTTCTCGCTGTTGTCACTTTTACTTTCGACAACAGCTGTTCGTCGATACGGCCAATCAATCCCGTCAATTTCGCGGATCAATTTCGCGGTATCGATAAGCCCGTTTTCGCGGGACGTCACGTCCACCCGTTATCAGCGTCGGCACTGTTGTGTTATAGCACGATGTGTCATAACACAACACGTCCTCTGCAAGTGTCAGTACCGAACGAGACGGGGACGCTCGTACGTGCGCGGGCAATCCCGAAAGTACGACGTAATCGCTCGGCAAGAGGAAACGTGTTAAAGTAAACAAGTTTTGTTTTTTAACCGATTGCATCTACTGTTTACGGCATTCGGCGGGTATGTGAACATACAGTCGTGTACTTTTCATTGTCCAGAGGTAAATAGCCTAGGGAAATAATACAATAGAGATTCCCTTCCTTGAAAGGATTGCATCATTTCTTCAGTATAGAATTTTAGATTCGAGTTATTCAGAATAAAGAATTGTAACTCAAACACTTGAAGTAATATTATTCATGTCTGTTGAAAGTCTTATACATAATGTTTATGTAGTAACTTATAATAACAATTATGGAATTATTCATATCACAAAGTCAAATTTTTTAGGAATGTTTCTTTTATATATATGTATATAATCTGTAATTCCTGTAATTATAATGTAAAGAATTTTATATTTGAAATAATATTAAATAAAAATATATGAAAAGAATTATACTATGGTCTAAATTATGTAATATTTTCAATAAAACTTAAATTTTCCCAGCATTCTTTTCAACATTTTTAAAGAATATGAGAATATGAGAAAATATTTTTTTTTTAAGATTGGCGATAGTTTTTCAATACCTTAAAAGAATGGTTACATGGTATATAATGTTAAAATATTTTATTGCAAAAATAAAATTATTGCCAAATATTAAGTAACTTATATATAAAATGTAAGATTTTGCTGATATTATATATACACATTGTGTTATAAACGTTTTTACATATCGCTCCTTTTTTAATAAATTTTGTAAAAATTTTAAACTATTTTGGTTCTTATATTTTTAAGTATATTTTTTACTTAATTTTTTTATCTCACTAATCAGGATTTAGTTACGAATAAGATTATGAAATAGTAATATTCATATCGATACGTTCTGTTACAGATATGGAATCGTTTTTACAACTCTTTAACTCACAAGATGACAAGAACATGAGGACAAGGAAAAGGCAGTGGGACGATTCGGAAAATGAGGGAAATGGCTTGTCGGACTGCGAGACGTCCAGTGTCGAAGGGGATCAGGAGGTCTGCTTGCCACCAGAACCTGAGCAGGGGAACATAGAGTACAAATTAAAATTGATAAATCCGTCTAGTCAACGTTTCGAACATCTCGTCACGCAGATGAAATGGAGGCTGAAAGAGGGACACGGAGAGGCGATCTATCAAATTGGTATGAACAGTCACGATGGCATAGCATGATATTCTTCTCTCGTTGCTTACCAAATCGCGAAATTCTGACCTTCGCAGGAGTGGAGGACAACGGAAGGTTAGCGGGTCTGTCGAAGGAGGAAATGAAGGCATCCTTAAAGACGTTGAAGGACATGGCCTCCAGACTGGGCGCTACTATAAGTATATTACGTGAGCGAGTAGCCGCGAGTTCCGCAAGTAAGACCTTGGTGTCGCAAAGCAATAGTACTAACAATAACAATAATAAGGAGGAAAAGAAAGTCGCTGAAGTACTAGTGAGAAAATTACGAAAGGATGACAGAGAGGATCAGGACAGTATCGTAGATCTGAGACTGGCGGTTACCGGTGCGCAGGATGCTGGAAAGTCGACTCTCTTAGGTGAGAGGATTAGCAGAGGATGTTTAAGGTATAGAAATATAGGCTGACAGTCTACGCTCTGCCTTTCCGTTGTTCCTTCCGGCTCCGCTATACCGTCCTCCATCTTGTAGAAATGTCGGCAAGAAACGAGAGCGATTGCGAAGATTCTAATTGACACGTGATACGTTGTACGTAGGTGTGCTGACGCAGGGCGAGCTAGACAATGGTAGAGGTAGAGCGAGACTCAACATGTTGCGTCACCTGCACGAAATAAAGACAGGTCGTACGTCTTCGATATCACACGAGATCATCGGGTTCGACAGCGCGGGTCATGTGTTGAACTACGCCGAGATGGCGACTGCCGAAGAGATATGCGAACACGCCTCGAAAGTCGTCACGTTCATCGACTTGGCTGGACATCGGAAATATTTGAGGACAACGGTGCTTGGGTTGACAGGTGTTTAATTTTTAGATCCCTGTGATTATATGTGATATGTGTCACGGTAATAATACAGATAACTATACAATGTAGAGATAACTTGAATATAAACATACAAAGATATAAAAGTACTTCTATTCTTTCTATTCTATACACAAAGATATAAAAGTAGTTCTATTCTTTCTATTCTATACACAAAGATATAAAAATATTTCTATTCTTTCAGGATATTCGCCGCATCACGTTATGCTGGTGATAGCACCACCTCTGAACGAGGCGTCGCAGGAACACATGGCTCTTTGTTTAGCTTTAAAGCTTCCTTTTTTTATTGTCTTAAATAAAATTGACTTGGGATTCTGCGACACGTCCGAGACATTGGTTCAACTTGAGAACGCCATGAGATCACAGGGCTATCCCAAGCAATTAATGCTATTTAGTAATAATGAGATACCGTGGGACTACACATCCGATGTGATACCAGTATTCAATGTTAGTTGCGTCACCGGCGAGGGTCTGGAGGAGTTGACGGTGTTTATAAAAAATTTGGCTCCCTACGAAACGAATTCGATAGACTCGGACCCGGAATCTTGTCTGTTTCAAATCGACGAGACCTTTAGGTACGCGTGAATTATTGTTTGAGATATCCGACGAACAAATTTGACGAAATTTTGTTAATTGCTACTTTTCAAAGATCCTTTTTGTGTTATGTACAACAACAACATTTGCAGATCGTTAGTAGAAGAAAGAAATGTATGACTGTAACTCCTTCGTTTTGTTTGATCCAGGGTAGCTGGTCTGACGCAACCAGTTTTAGGAGGATTACTTGTTAAAGGGGCGATAGCACCGGGAAAACGCTTGTTAGTAGGACCCTTGCCAGACGGAGAATTTAGCCCGGTCAAAGTGGTTAGTCTACATCGCAATAAGGCTCCGTGCTGTTTAGTTAGAGCGTCGCAGAGTGCTAGCCTGACCTTGGCACCGCCGACAAACCGTAGCCCTCCTTTGCCAGCATTTCGTCCTGGGATGGTTCTAGTTTCTCCATGCGATCAACCTCACGCGACACTTTTCTTTCAAGTACGTGTGACTGTTGTTTATCATACGATGTATAACTCGACTGCCTCGGATATTTGATTTCGTATAAGATAACTTGATGTGCAATTAATCGATTGGCGTACTTGAGCATTTTTATTTTTTGCGCACATGTGGCTAAATATCTCTCGGCTAGTAAAATTAATTTGAAAGAAACATTTTCTTTCATTCGCACACGCATATTTCGTCGACTCAGTTACTTGGTTGAAATCGAAAATAGTATTGAAAGTATAGAAAACAGACGATTGTTTGTAAAGAGGTATTCTAATTAGTTTATTGACCACTCTGTCAAGTTGTATGAGTCGATTCGTCGAAAAAACGAAAAAATTCGAGGCAGCCGAGTTTCATATCGTATATTTTTACTCGCAAAGCGTCGTGAGCTGAAATAAAAATGCGCTGCATTTTAGGCGACGGTGCTAATATTGTATCACGCGACAGCGATATTTTCGGGCTTTCAAACGACTGTACATGTGGGTAACGTGAGGCAGACTTGCGTCATCGAGGGTATAATGGACATGACTGAGCGGGGCTTGCAGACGAACGACACCGCCTCCGTGTTGTTTAGGTTCGTCAGCCATCCGGAGTATCTCCACGTTGGGATGCGTCTGCTGTTCAGGGAGGGCCGTACGAAGGGGATCGGTAAAATAACGCAAATCTTCCCGCTGATCGGATCGCGGAATTCGATGAAGTGAAAGAAATTAGCGCAATGTAATATAATATTCGATATGCCGTTTTCTATAGTATTTATGTACACGTAACGTGAGGGGGGAGAAGAGAAATACATGAGTGTTTTATAAAAGTAGGGTCGTACCGCTACTAATGTTACTGGTGTGATGAAACGGCTGAGTTTCGTTATACGCTGCTCGGAAATAATGAAGGTAATTGTTCTTCATCGGTATATTTGTTTTGTACATTTTTTTTTTCTTTTATTTTTACGGGGACATCCGCCTCGACGTAGAGATTATTGGTGGAATTTTGTAGAACGGATTTTCTAGTACTTTACCTATTCGATAACGTAATCTACAGTAGAAAGCCGTTAAAATGTCCAAATAAAGCAACAGGAGAATTCGCGGATAACTATATAGACTTCTATCCCTTCTAGCAAGACAGATAGGGAACACGTCCCATTCGATTTGTCAAACATTGGGATCGAGTAAATTACATATTTTTTGTTCGATAGAGAGCGATAAATGTTATCGATTGATCGAAATTAAAATTTCAAGGATTTGATTTTTGTTATACGATTTTATTTATATTATTTTGGTTCTTTGTTGAACATGTTAATGTGTTCAGCAAACACGCTGGAATTTGGCTCGATACGTAAACTTGTCGAAAAGTGTGACCGAGATGTCGAGCAGTGTATTAATACGCCATCGAAAAAGAATTATTTTTGCGTGTCACAAATATAGAGTTGAAGGTTTTATTAAAATATGTCCAAAAACGGGACAAACAGTAGATTTCTTTTTTTAGTTGTTTAATGTACAATTTAATGGATATTTTTTATTTTGGAATTTATGTACAGAGCTTAGAATTAGTAGAATTTTCTTGTTTCCGAAAGAAAGTAAATTTTGTTTTGCAATGGTTCGTTATGTAGAAAAAAGTTATTAACAACATCATCTTTTTTCTACGACTGCATCATACGCAAAAATTGTTGTGCGTACTTAAAGATTTCTATTACATTATTTTAATTATTCTATCTTCGAATATTGGTTTTTGATAGATTTATGTGTAAAACTATTGATTAATCTACTTTATTTCTCGTACTTGTCGGGGCCGACAAGGAAGGAAGTATTACTTCCTTCAGGTACGCTATTTTTATGTCTTTGATGATATATACTATCGGACACGTAACTTGTAAAGAACACAACTTGATTTATTTTATATACTCTGTACAATCCTTCGTGTACTTTGTAAGATTACATTCGCAAAGACTCCAATTCTCGGTAACGAAGCGCGTTACATGTATATTTAGAAATTTCAAGAGAAAAAGAAAGAATGCGAATGTAAGGATAATCTTCGTTCTGTATATTAATTACTGCTTGAAAATAAAACTCGATAATACTTTAATGATACATATTTTCTTGGTCACTATGTACAAAGGAAACCGTCGAGATGTATGTTCGTAAATAAAATTAGACAATCGATCCTGACGATGTGAAACACGTAATGCATATCATTCAAAGTAACACTATTAAATGACATAATGTCAAAATAGTTTGCTACGATGACTCTTTTTTTTTCCCTAGTTCATATTGATAATATTATTCTGCACACAGCTAATAGCAGAAAAGGTTGCGTGCTTTTTTTCCCCAATGAATTTCGCGACATGTTCGTATTCAATAGGGTGAATTCACTTTTCAGCAAGTTCCGGACCGATTTTTCTATCGGTGAGATAAATTTTTCTATCGGACATCGAATATGTATGTACATTCTGAAGTTAGCCGAGATACAAAAACGTTGCGACCTTTCTTCCCCCAACGGGGGGTACGCCTGCGCATTTGCTTTTCGGCGGACACGAATCGTAATGGCGTCATTACAACCGTCGCGGTGACGGATTACAGCGGTACGAGTTTCAATGTCGAAGAAATGCAGCTAGTTAGCAGTCGAGTCCACATTTCCGAGCCGAGGTATGCATTTGGCCGCGCGTTATCGTGATGAAAACGCGAAGATATTCGATGACGACTTCGTAAGGAGAATTTTTAATGAATCAGCTGCTGCCGACCACGAGAAAGAGAAAGAGAGAGAACACAGTTTCTGGCATGACGCCGGAGCGAACCTTTCGAGCGGAGTCAACGTGCACGAGCTTTCACCAGAACGGGCCTTACAGCTCCGGGCTACGATCGAGCCTCTCCGTCGCTCTCCCTGAGATCGATTCTGCACCTCGCACGTTCTCTCCTCCCACTTCGGTAACCGCTCCTCTCTCTCTCCCTCTTGCGCGCGACTTTCCACCCGCGACCGAGACGAAACCGACCCGCTTCCACGCCGCTGATAGATGGAAATCATGCTGTCGTCGTGGACGATTTGATATCGTCATCGATCGCTCGATCCATTGTTCCCTGGATCACGCAGCGCTCCTGCGCGTATCCTGTCATTTGCTTCCGTAATTACGGCCCTCGTGTGCTCGTCTATGTGCCTTGACCTTCCCCTATGTAGACCCGTGTGAGGCATTTGAGATTACACGTTTCTAAAACGCGGAATAAGATGTCGGCGGGATTAGAATCTCGCATTCGTGGCGGCGGACAGTTTGAGGTTACCGTTTGCCGATATCGAGCACGTCTTTGGTACTGAAACTTTTAACAAGTAGGCAAACACATTCGAGGAGAAAGAGCGGTTCAAATGTTCTGTAAAAAGAAACACACTTTTATGCGGGCAGCCCTGTTCAATTTTCGAAACACGTTCGGATTTTCCGGCTTCACTCGCGCGCAAAAATCGAAATCCTTCGATGGTAGAATGCGAACAATAACACGTACGGTTCGCAATCGCTCGTCAGTGCCGCGCATTTTTTTCCTCTAAGGACATTCACTCCAAAACACGCTGTGTTTCGCACAGCTGTTTTCCAGACAGCAGGAAGAAAAAGAAAAATACACGACTCTTGCGCAAGCCCGTTGCATAACGCGCCGCCGACGCATGAAAACCCCTCGTCAGTTGATAGTATAGACGAAATAACAATTAGCCGGTCCGCAAGTGTATCGCGCGAGTTTTGAGCGAGTTGAGCAATGATCAGTCTCTTTCCTCGCCGTCCCCCGCGGAGGAAGGAGAGAGCTCGCGGGGAGAGGGAGAGAGAAAAAGAGAGAGGATCGCCGGCAGTAGTAGCTCGACGGCCGGAGAAGTAGGAGGAAGGCCAACCGGGAGATGGTGGTGATCGGATCCACGAGCGGCAGTCCATGGCGGGTAGTCGGCGCACAGTCAGCCACCACCTCGACCAGTCGGTTGTAGCCAGTCGGTACCTCAAGAGCAGCTCCGTCCGCGGGGCCGCGGTAGTGCGCCTCGGTTCACCCATTGCCTTCGGCTCGTTTTCACCTGCCCGCCTGTATGCGGAAGTTTCAACAGCTTGACTTTTGAACACTCGGAGATAATCGCAACTCGGATCGGCCGCGAGTAGCAGCGTGTCCGCGTGAGAGAGAGAGAGAGAGAGAGTCTCGACGGCAAGTGCGCGGAGTGAATCCCGATATCAAGTGCTGAATGAAGACCACATTTGAGACCGGTATACAAATGATCGAGTGAGCGCTCACTCACGCGAGCGCTGAGGAGAGGATACGAGAAGAGGTGCTCGAAGTCGGCGCGCGGGTCCTCGTTGGCGCGAGGCGATATCCCAGGAGAAGCTGACTACGGAAAGCTGACTACGGATGGTTAACGTGAGTATCGTATTTTGCAAAAGATTGCGAACCGTCTGTTGCATACGAGAGAATCGGTGCGATGCATGCTTTACGAACGATAACACGATCACGGCGGATCACGTGTTGTCAGATGCAAATTGCTTCTCTCCTTCCTCGAGGCGTTAATCGAGATTAGAGAGAGAGATACGCAGTCTGCGTATCTCCAATCCAGTTTTGTTTTCCGCTCGATGCATATTCGACGAGTCCGACCTGTCCGGGCCCCGTGTCGAAAACGATGGCCCACTTCTTTCTCTTCGCTCGAGCGTAAAAGGCGGTTTCGAGTCACGAAAGGCCTCTTCGCGTTGCCCACATCCCTCTTCAGCGGCTGCTTACTATATAGGAATTTCTAGTAAGGCGCGTCGCGTGAGCAGAATGATTTCTTCGCGTGAAAGTCATTCCGCTCTTACGGTGCCATCGAATCAGCCTAATGAAATGGAAACTATTGCCCCCCGTGCGAGCGCGAATTGGTAATTTGAATGCGAGGTAAACGCGAGGCAAACCGAGCGATGCACAGTGGCAGCGCCCGGCGACGCTTCTGAACGCGAAGTCGCTTAAGTTCTTTCAATAATAACAAGACATACTTTTACCGGAATCTTATATATTTCCTTTATAGTATATTTTGCAATTTTATTTCTATCATGACCCTGTTAGCATGTACGATTTTCTTCTTTGTGACATGAATCGTCTCGTGCGAAAATTTGAAATCACCGCACGACTGACCAAAACAGACTTATTCATTGGTCGGGTGATTTTAAATTCGGATTGCATAATATCGCCTTTATAAAAATGGATCGATGCCATGATTTGGAATGATACTTGATGTGCGAGTTAACCACGGCTAATGGGAGAAAGGTTACGATACATACGCGCGTTTGCTTTTCCGCGCGCCCAGCGGTAACGCGGGATTTTCTACTGGAATGCTTTCATGGATTTGTTACGCTTCACGGCGGGCCGCAATTTTTTAACACTCCGAGCACGCACACCGTCTGCTCCATCGATCGTAATTTCTCCCCTATATGTTTGAAAGGTGCGCGATTTCCGCTTTAGAAATCCAGTAGTTCTCAACGTTACGTGCAACTATGTCCATATTGAGTCACACTAAAATATCGTTTTTTTTTTACCTTGACTACTTTGACTCTATTTTGTTTATATTTCAATATTTGCAAAATTTCTCGAAATTATTCATTCATGATATTATTCGAAATTGCAAGAATTTGAATCGCGCGATAAACATATCGTAGTACAATCTTGCGAGATAACTTGTATTATGCATTATTTATTTTTTGCCTGCGAAGTCTCCTCTTATTTCAAAATTGAGTCTCTTGCACGATGATATTTATGAAATAATATATTTGCATATTAAAATATATTTAATAAGCAACTATTACTGCGCCAGAAAGGTAAACTGTCGTGAATGGTACTTCCGAACGCTCTTTCACGTCCCTATAATCGCTTACGAGCTCGGTAATTTTGTTTAGCACTTAACTATGATTACTATAATACCGCCAATGAACATAGGATAGCGTTATTGTGAAAGAGTTCATGCGGCCCTGGACAGTATTTTTACTTTCAAACACGTCGCCCACAAACAAGAATCTTCGCCTATATCTCCAAACTCGTCTGGGGGGACTCCATTAGCTTAGGTCAGTCATCCGAACCTTATAAGCGGACATAATCCGTGTAACACCTTCTTTCATTATCGAAATGACACGCTTTTTAAAAGAAGACAGGCTTTTATGACATCCATTGCTTTCATAACATCCGACATCGATTGTTATTTTCATTTCCGATCATAAATCATACGAAAGCCGTAATACGATTGTATTCTCCGTATTATTTTTACGTACAGGAAGACTACGTTCATGCTAAGGCCGTATAATATGATCGTAAAATACCGTGAGCATTCACAAAATTAATTATGGTAATGTGCATATTATCATAATATCAAGATATAATATTATGTGACATAATTATGATGATATTCGTAAAAAGTTATCTCGTATCTTTTTTTTCCCAAAACGGGTAAATATTATTTAAAAAAAGTAAATAATGCCTCTCTGATTTTTAGCATTTACGGTTTATTTTACGTTCTACTTCATTTCATTTGTCATTTATTAACGAGCTAGCACTCTTTGATATATATATATATATATATATATCACTTTGCTTTGATATATATATATCATATGTATATCTTTGATATATATATATATATATATATATCACGAAAAATTAAAGTAAAATTTCATACATTGAGGAACTCGAGTTGTTTCGACTCGAGCGTCTAAGAAGTCGATTCATGCTTCCGAAATTTGAGGATTGCGATGTTTTCGCGTTCCGCTCGGCGTATCTCTCGCGTGTAATTATCATATCAGGGCGAATTCATTACGCGCTACCCCGGCAATTAGCGCATCGACGCGTCTCGAATTTGCCACGAGCCGCTCGTTGCACTTTCGCGGCGTAACAAAATCCGCGCCAGAAGATAATCCGACCGTCAAATAAAAAAAGCAAAGAAAGGGAGAGAGAGAAAGAAAGAGAGAGAGAGAGAGAGAGAGAGAAAGAAAGAGTGAAAAAGACGACGAGACACCTGTTACTCTTCGCGTACGCTCGACATGCTCGAGGAACCTCGAAGTCGACCGGCACGAGATTCTCTGCCTTCGCGAAACCGGGTCTTCTTCTCTCCACGACCTCGAAACACACAAATTACGAAGGCGCGAATACGCCGGATACGTATGGGAGCACCGATAGGGAAGAGAGACCGGTGTCCAACAGCATTAACATACGCATATATACACACACAGAATCGGCGTATTCGTAGCACCGATGTAGCTACGAATTGTCGAAGAACAGATCGTAGAAAGTTGTACCTCGTGACGTCCTCGGATAAAGGTAAAGACGCGTTCTCGTCGCCGCTTGGAATTTACCTCTGTCAGACGCAGCTCTCTTCGTTTCTCGCCCGCGAGCGAGAGCCCGGCTGGAAAAATTCGCCGGCCGTGAGAAAGAGAGAGAGAGAGAGAGAGAGAGAGAGAGGGAGAACGTCTCCTCCGGTGTAGTCTCGTGATTTATTAATCTGCTACGCGTTAAAGGTACGGAACGTATCGCCCCGGTGAAACGGGCCCTTACGCGTCGTTACGCGACTCGACTTTTACATTCTCGCGTAGGTGTTGCGGTTTCCCCGCTCGGTCGTGCCGTAATAGAGCGCTCGCGCGCGGTATTTATTCTCCTCCGTGTCGTGGAAAGTTGTTATGCGTCCACACTCTCCCGTGGATGTCGGCTCTGTAGGACTCGCCCCGACATGGAACTTCGGAGTTGGCCCCGTCCCGTTTATTGCGGATGATTAGATTCAACTATATTCGAGAAAGGGAGAGAAGGGGGAGCCGCTTATACTTGAAGCTCGGGTAGATACCTCGAATTCCCGCGTGGCGAAGATTCCCGGTCGAAAGTAATTCGGTGTGAGCATCGCTTAATGCGAGCAACCGAGGAAGAAGACGAAGAAGAAGAAAGGCCTGCAACTCGAGGCGAAGAATAAAGCAGAGGAGGATACGATGAACTCTCACGGGACGAATTCAAGGACACCGCAGGAACCCCGGCTCGTTCCATCGTATGGAAAAGGCCGAAAAACGTACGAGCTAGTTCTCAAGACTCTCTAGAGAGAGAGTCCATTTGCGTGTTAAATATTCCTGGTAATTACGCGCGTCGGAGTATCGTGTGCAGTGTCATCGAGACGGCGGGAATGTGCGCAAGGTCGATCTTAATCTCCCGCTACAAGTGTCCGTTTGACACAAACAAGATTCTTCGAATGGGATTCCTCTAATAGAAATCATACGCGTGATTAACGACGTCGGATGAAAGAACTCGCGTATCATCGTCATAAGAATGTAACTCGGACCAATCGATTGCGTGAGAAAAACTTGAGGGTAACACGCATACAAAACACGAGAGCTTGAGGCTAAGTGGATTTATGGAAATAAATCCCAGCGGGGAGAGACTTTCACCGATGTCAACGATTTCTCGAATCGACGGACGACGAATCAATTTGCGCCCGATGGGGACATCCGTTGTACTTGCGGAAATTGTTAGTCATCGCACTTAGATCATCCGACGAAAGTGTTTCTCGGAACGTTCGAGGATCGTTCAGGGTCGAAGGAGTCAATTGCAGGCTCGAGTCGACGAGGGAGCTCCGCGATGAGGGAGTTGGAGTGCGAGAAGAGAGCGGCAACCCCGCCTGGGATCGTCCCAGAAAAACGACTAAGTGATCCCTCTCGCCGAGGGAACTCGACTCGTTGGGCGAATCCCCGTAAATCAGTATCTGTTCGGGATGAAATTAGTGTCAGCTAAAGGATACTATGATGCGCCTCGGTACGCGAAGTCGTACCTCGCTAGCCGTGCGCGAGATGGAATTAAGCAGCGTGCGTTCCGAAGAAGACGACGATTTATGATTTCTCCGCTTGCGAGCGAGAGACGATGGCGTTTACATTACCGGCGCAATTTGCCTCCCGTAAATAACCGCCTTATCATTCGATTGAGCCAACTATCCCGCGAGCGGAAGATTGCTCGAAAAAAGAGAAACCAGTATGCAAAGCTGGTTCAGCTCTGGAGGCGATTTACGGAAATGTCGTTGGCGTTTGAATAAAATAACGAGGTCGGGCATGGGGATACTCCGCTGATTGGCCCATAATTTATGATATCGAACGAATCAACGCTGGCGGTGATTTTCCTTACAAAAGGCTAATTAAACGCGAGCGGAGCTGGAAAACGTCTTATCCACGCCGAAATCGGCTCTATATATTGTACGATTGTTGGAGACGTAACTTTATAAGCGCTTACGTGGATTCAGCGCTTGAATCACATTCCATGACTCAAAGAAACGTCTGATCACCGTCAAACGTTGTGTAACAGCTTCGGGGAGGGCGATCTTCACGCGCGCGTCCCCGTGCGGATTCTTCTTGAAACGAGGAAAATCTTGAACCCACCGAAGGCTAAGGCGATACACGGAGCTTCAGCATCGAGATAAGTCCGAGGAAACCTCGTCGTTGGCTACGCCAGACTCTGCATGGACGGACGAAGCGGAGAGCCGGCGGTGGAGCCGAGATAGCGGACGCGCGTGGAAGATCAAGAGTCGCGTTCCTTCGATCGGCCTGGCGATAACGTTAAGGCTCTTGCACAAATTTCCGGTATTTGCCAAGGGAGTGGGAGCACGAGCGGCTGCTTACGGGTTGTCCGATTATCGTGCGGAGGGATCGCGTACGAAAGACCTCATGCCAAGAATACGGGATGAACTACTTAGGGCAGGCGAGCCTGAACGGACGCTTCCCATATTGCGGTGGAAAAAACACCGTAGGAAGTGCGCACCAATCGATACGACGTGTATTTTCTCACAAGCCTTTCATCTTTGAGCGGGCGTAAGAAGATATTTATGAAAAATCGATTTGACTCTCTATAATATAAGGAGGTAACGCCTTCCAGTTAATTAACGGATTCATCAATGAGAAGCGACGCGGCAGAAATTCAAGGCAATCCTGTACAACACGTGCTTTGCTATTACACGCTTACGTTGCCCGAAGTGTTTACAGGCGAATCCACTTTCGACGTCGATGTGTAACTCCACCGGCAGAAACGCGTCGGTGCATCGTGTAGGTGAAGTATTATGTAAACGTTGATGCAGCTTGTAACGGAAGAGCGTGCCGCAATTGACGCGTCGGTGAGAAGCGTCAAAAAGCTGCAGTGGAGGACGAACAGATCGTCCGGTACATTTGTATCAGTTTCTGATTATTACACGCTCATAAATTAAAATGAAAATATTTTATTTATATCTGAAAGAATGATATTATTCTCTGATGTATCATCGGCTATATCGTGTAAGCGTTTAATATCCTTCCTTTGATGTTAATTTTATAGAAACACAACGGGATTCTAATCCGATAGGATTCGCGAAAATTTCGTCGATATTAGAAATCAAACTCGAAAAGAAGGAAATTATTTGGGAAAATCCTCGATCGGTTCATTCATCGATGCGCATTTATCTTATCCTAGTTGATTCGAGAAAGAGCGCGCAGTTCTTTCTCACCAGACTTGTCGGACCGAATTTCTAACTTAACCGGCTAGCAACGACATTGTGTGTCGCTAAGTTGCTTCGTTTCGAGAGGATTAATGACCCTCTCGCGCTCGCCCAATTTTCCGCAGAGCCGGGCATTTGAATGCGTCCTAGACGGCGCAACTTTCTAAGTTTCTAATTTCGCGCCGAGTGAAAATGCTGAACCGGCCGCCGCGGAAGTGTGCAAGGACTTCCGACAAGGAAATCGCGCGTGAATTGTCGATTACGTAAAGCCCGCGCAAACCCGCGGGAACCGATGGAAAATCGATCGGGGACGATTAACGCGTGAGCTGGTGCCGCAACGAGACGCGATTACCCTCGACTTCCAGGTAAACCGAGACGTTAAAAAGTGCACCTGCGAGCGCGAGACGCCGTCGTGGCGGTTCGAATTGCATCGCGTGGACGTGCCGCGAGGCATTACTACGTCGAGTTCGCGGATCTCTTAAGAGCCAGGAACGGCTGTGTCGAGCGGAGAAAGTGCTCTTGCCGAGAGTCAGAACAGGAGAGAGAGAGAGAGAGAGAGGCCAGTAGGACCCGACGAATTGTGCATAATCGAAATTACTATCATTTTCTCGTTTTATCGTCCGGCTTTGTGCTGTTGGTGCGGAACCAACGTCCACGGCTGTTCAGTTTTATTCCCGATCGTAAACGCCGCTTGAAATACTGCCGCACGAGCTTCAATAAAACGAATGTTATTCGCGGAGCGTCCGAGTATTTTATTTCTCTCTAGGGATGTGAATTTATTTATGTTATATTTAAATTGAGCTGTGCTGCAGAATTCCTTCGGGACGGAACACGAGAGCGGATGCTATGATAAATGTCTGAGTATGCGAAAAAATATGATAATTGACAAAAATGAGCAATAGTGAGATAAAATAAAAATAAAACAATTTATATAATTCAAATAAAAATAAGATGAAATTTTCGTCTCGCGTTACGATCTAAATAATTTATTTGATACTTATATTTGATGTATTTTTTTTTTAATACTTAAATTGAGATGGCTAATTGAGGATAATTAGAAGTTATTCTTCTACTTCTAAAGAAATTTAGGGTGTTAGGGAATTGTGTCTCAACATTAACATTGGACTAACGGCCGGATTTTGCACCTTACCGTAATCGGGAGAACCATTATTATCTCGTAATTGTAGCGCATAATATCAAAAGAGCTCGCTCCGATATTTTGACGAGCTACGGCAACAGAATTCACGGAGGCGGCATAATCGCGGGGAGAAAAATGGAGCAAGTTATAATAGAGAGGAGGAAATTAGGGTCACAGTTCACGAGGTTACGAAGAGCGCTCGCTTGCTCGCTGCTCAGCACCGTTACGTGAACATGCATCTCAGCTTGGTCGCTACAACACGACCGGAATAACGCGTAGCTAAGAAATATTTTCATCGGCAGATATCGAAGACGAAGCCAGTTCTCTTACGCACAAATTAAAAGTCCCACCGCAAGATCAATCGCGTTCGCTCGGATCGGATCAATTGAGGATTAATTCCTCGATGTTTCGAGCACACACGTTTAATATCATCGTGCGTTTAACGCTGACAAAGGAAGGTCTGGAAGTGTCCCTCACCGATTTTTATGAGCCTTGGATATATTGTAAGAGAAGCCAAAAATAAGAAACGTGTTTTTCTTTTTATAAGTATTTTCTCGCATGTGGATTTTTTACAGACTGAGACAACCGTTCGAGGTTAATTCTATTTAAAACCGTGAAGTACGAGAGAACGTTTCACATAGAAATTTCATTTGATGTACTCTATAATCATGCGTTTCGATTTCTCGACGTGTCTTCAACAAAGACGTTTTCATTATTATTTTCACGAATTTCGAAATTTTTGCAGAAATTAAAAGTAAATAGAATTATATACCAGATTCGACCGTACATAAGAAATTTCCCGACTTCGCATTTTTGAGATACTAATTGTGTAAACGTCGTGTTGTAAGTAGATGCAGACGTGCTGCGCCGTACACGCCGCGACGTGCTGTGCACAAGCGGGACAGACGCAACGCGTCTGCGACCACTGATAACGCTTAAGTAGATGTAGACGCACTGCAGACTACCACTTTATTATAAATTGAGTCTCGTTAATTTTTTGTCAGGTTCATTTGTACGAAGCACGTTTTATTTTACCTTCTTTTTAAAAAAGGTAAGTTTTTTTACGGATAAGATCGACCTCGAGATGTTTCAACCTCTAAACGCGCGAGAGAAAATACTTATTAGAAGAACAGGTGATTTTTATTTTTGGCTTCTCGATAATATATCCAAGGCTCGTCAAAATCGGCGAGGGACATTTTCAGACTTTCCCTTGTGAGTGAAATCGACCGATCTCGCGAGTGCAATTCGTTTAACACGAGAAGATTGCGCTTAAGGTCAACTTGACGTGAGAAAGAGACGCTCGCTTTGAACGTTGAACGCGCGCTCGCGCAGGATACGCACCTCGGTTACGCGATGTATGATATTTACACTAGCGTTACATCCTTTCAAGATTTTCGCCCACTTTGTGAGAGTTTCCACGCGGTGTTACTTCTCAGTGGCAACGCCACCGTACCGATCGTTGAACTTGAGCCTCCTCTCAAATCGCGTCAAGTAAAAAGAACGGCTTCTGCACGCTCGACCGGCGGCGTTCAGTCGTTGTCGACGCGCGTCAATCAAACGGGCCGGCCTTGCTTGTTTTGTGGAACAAAGTGAGCGAAATAATACGCCGTTGAGACACGTGACCGACACGCAAAGTCTTTCCGCCCAGACGATTCGCGCATCTGTGGACGTGCGTTCTTTTTTACGGAGAGTGACGTGTCGAGAATCGCGGCAGGAAGGATCGCGTCGAGGAGAAGAAGGAGAAGCAGCGGCAGAAAAGCTCTTCCCGCGCGGGTTTTCCGCACGATCATTCGGCCACGCTGCCGAGTCACGAAGGAGCACGCTGTTTCGCCCCGCGAGCTCACTTCGCTCGGATGCGCCCGGAGTCTCAAGGCCGCACGTATAAGCTAAGCGTAAAAACTCTCCGACCAGTAGAAAGTATACGATTAGTCATCGGGCGATCGCGCCCGCCACCTCAACCTGTTTTTACTGCTAAATCAATTCTTATTTGTGCGAGTTTCCACACATCGATGTGTCGCAGTGGCTCGCGACACATAGAATAAGAGAGAGAGAGAGAGAGAGAGACCGGTGGAGGTTCGCGACTCTTTCCGATTTTTCGCTATCGGAATCTTCAGGCAATTGTCGCGATTGATTGTACACAGATGCGGCAGCCTTCTTCTGTATTTTTCCGGGTAAGGTAAGGTCCTACAAATCGTACATTTTTCTCGATAAAAATTCTCGGAGGGTTCGAAACACGTTGCAAACGCGTTGCAACGAAGAGTGTCGGCCCGGCGAAGAGATACGCGTCGCTTCGCGTTCTCCGTCTGCATTATTTCTCGAATAGCTTCGCGTTCGGCGTGGAATCGACGTGGTGCCGTCGTTCCACGAGGGATCCGCGCTCGAAACGGCCCTCGCGCGCGCGTTTATCGGAGAGTACGTTCCGCGGAAAAAGTTACGAGGAATCTCGACGTCGAGAGGAGGAGGATCGCGGCCATGGTACAGACATCGGCGCGTGGAAGATCGATGTCGATATATATCCGATGGTTTTATTTCCCGAGGGCGTCTCGAAGACGACGCGTCGATGCCGATGCATTATACACGCGCTGAATTCCCGAGCATCGCCTTCCGCTAAAGCGAGCACTTGAGCGATCTACTATACACGTTAGGCATATAATAGCTACCACTATACTCTCGTACCGGTCGAACTAGTTTCATGCTTGGTTCTCCCGCGGCCTTGAGGCACAACACGCGTTGTGTTTGTGTGTACCACGGTGTCTGCGCCGGTGGTTGTCGAGAAAGCCTTTGCGGCCTGTCTCACCCGAGGTGGACCGCCATACCGCGCGCTCCACGTTGGCCTTCCGCAATTTTACTCATTACAATCGTACTCTCTCGCGGTTGCTCTCGGATAGATAAAGTGGCTTTGAGCTCGAAAACGCGGATTATTGCTATTTTCAAAGCGATTTGAAACGACGGTGGCGACGGAGATATGCGCAATCGAGCGACCACCTCGCAGGCGGTTCGCGCCCGTTCGAGATCCACGCGAAAATGTCAGCTTCGCTCGGCAATGTCGGCTTCCACATTTTAATATTTCAGAGGCCTTAATCCCGAGCGAAAGAGTCGTCGGTCGTGAAGTAATCGCGAGAGGATCGCCAGTCGTGAGGTAATCGAGTTAAACGAAACAGCATTAAGCTCTAATTAAAATGGTTGTAGCGTGAAATGAGTTTTTTCAGAATTTCTTGAGAAATTCCCTTGCTCTATGTATAGATTTAAATATGACTTAATTATCGACGTAATTAAGATAACGCGATAACAGAGTAATGCCATTTATTGTCATTGACTTTTCATCCGTTGGCCCTATTCAGGTGGTCCGATTGGAAATTTTCGATGTCACTGTGCCTAGAGAGGTTGCATTTTGTGGAGTTTTCTGTGCAGAAGAATCAGTAGTACGACTCTTTTGTCGCGGGACGACAATGCAAAAAGGCACGCCTTAACCTGGTATGCCAAGGTGGTTCCACGCAACAAAACGGAATTGTTCGCGGTGCGCGTGTGAAGAAGAGAGAGAGAGAGAGAGAGAGAAACAGAGGGGAACACGGTCGAGTCGGAACGGATTGAGCGCGACAGCCAGGACCTCTGGCCCGCGGTAATTATCCGGTGCTGTTTTATTACGATCTTAATTGGTGCGCCACGCCGCGTTCGGAGGCATTAGCCGTCTTCGGAACAATGCGCGAAACCGGAACGCGCCGAGTCCCGACAACGAGTGTAATTGAGTATTTCGCAATCGTGACGCTTTCACGACCACGCGCGCTTTTGCGCGCGCGCACCTTCTCCCGCATTATCGCCTACGCGGTGAAAATATGTTATCAACGGCCATTGCAAAATGTAATGACGGCGTTACGGCTCACTGAGGCGTGGAGGACATCTCTTTTCTCTCTGTCTCTCTCTCGCCCTTTCTCCGTCGCAGGAACGTTCAATGGCCTATCGCGGTGAGGGCGACGTTTATCCGGCGACGAGAGAAGAGTCGAGGGCGGAATATCTTTCTCTCTCTCTCTCTCTCTCTTTCTCTCTCTTTCACTTGCTGGTTATCCTCGCTGAACGAGGACGAGTTGCCTGATATCTCGATCGTTGGTCGTAAAATACGCCTTATGAATGCTGAAATATATTACTTACATACGACACGTCCTCGGGAATGCGCGAATTATCAATATAATTCCGCGACCATTGCGAGGTAAAAGGACATATTTGTTCCCGTTTACTTCTTAATACAGTCGCTACGATCATATCTAAATATTATATTTACACTGTCATACTCTCTGCGTCAAAGATTGTCTACAACATACGTGTAATTTTTTGCTACGATTTATATAGTCGTAACAGTTATCACGAGTTGTCGCCATATTCACGCGCGGAACATCCGTTCTCTTCGTTTTTTCTACTCCTGGATGTTGATTTATGCCAACGTAAGCTCACGGAGCGACACACACACACACACACACACACACACAGCGGTGAGTGAAGTATCGAACGTGTTAATAATCGCGGGGTCATTAATAAAGAATCGTGTGCGCAGGTTTTGCGGCCGATATTGCGCGCGCGTTTTATAGGCGAATATCCGGCACGTCGCGTCCATGCTGGGAGATATTTCTTAATTTCGCGTCGGTGTGTTAGCGCCGTATCATTAAAGCCCATTAGGCGAGCTCGAGAGCGTCACCGCACTCTCTCTCTCTGGGCTTGTAAACGTATTCGATACAAATTGCCGGGTAGACCGGCGAAAAAAACTGTTGTGCATAAAATTACGCGTAACGGACACGGCAGTCGAGGCTAATCGTCGTAATTCGAGTAATAAATCGTCATCCCGACATGTTTCCGATGGTTCTCATCGTCGAGACGGATGAGGAGGAGATGTCGACTCCGTCGTCGAATGTCAAACAAAAGAGGCACGCAGCTGTGATTGGTGAAAATTACGAACGAGCGGAGAGAGTGTCGACCTGGATACAATGAGTTCGACGAGCCCGAAACGCATTATCGGCGCGCATTATCGAGGCCGCGCGCCGCCGATTAGCGCGAATGGATGTACCTGGGAAAGTGATTTGTTGCTCTTCGATATAGACAGCTCGTTATCACGGGATACTTTTCAGGGTAACGACGTATAACGTCCGCTTAGCGCGAAACGAAATTTCGCGAAGCGTGTCCGAGAGAGCTTCGTTGAGAGATTCGTCGGGGATTAATAAGCTGCGCTCGTGGGAGAAGGTCGGTGAATGGACGGACGGTCCGGAAAATGTACCGTCTAAGTTTTTTCTTGAACTGGAAGCACCTCGACGTCAGCGTTTTCACGTGAATGTATTTTTGACGATTCTGCGTCCGACGGGTTCCTCCGGAGGATCGTATCAGTGCAGAGACGCGAATCAAATATCTGTGCGGTCGAATCGAATCTCTTTAATTCGAATCAGGTTTTCCGGATTTACGTTACATGTTGATCTGAATATGATAAAGTACTTTTAATCAACAGTGATTTTATTCGATTCGAACGATTCGTACATCTCTAGTGGAAACACGTGTGAGAGAGAGAGGGAGAGGTTCACGTCGGCGTCTTCTCACTGAAATCCTCGGAGCCGTGACTCGCGACTCGCGAGATACTAAATTCTCCCGAAACTGCGCCGGCACACTGAACACGTGGATTTATTTCCCGGAGTTTCCCGAGGGAGGGGGATGGAATTTTTCCGACGTGTCGTCGGCTGCGTTACATTTCGCGCGTGGGAACGCGCGAGAAGTTGTTCTCCGCGCAATTTAAACGTCGACGTTTGCTAATGTGCATTATTAATCGTCGCGAGAAATGCTCGGTGCACGGCTACTTCGGGAGAGTTTTCAAACGTCTTTTACTTAAGATCGCGTCTTAATTACGAGAGTAGATGGAGAGAAGAATGGAAAGGCGATACGCGGACCAGAGGTACTGTTAAATTCTCACCCTCCATTAGTAATGAACCATTAATATTAATTAAGTAGCGTAATCTCTTAATTCAGCCCGGCTAGGAAGTTCCTCGTTAAGAGGATATCGAGTCTTTGTTTTCGTGCACACGCCTAAATAGCTATTTCTGCAAAATCCCGACAAGTTATAATTAAGGAATAACTATCTAGACGCGCTTTGTCCCGATTAAGATCGGGGGGGGGGGGGATAAAATAAATCGCGTTGTAATTATGGTCTTGGCTGCACGTAGACTCGACTCGAAGGTCTACTTTTTTCTTCCCGGTGTCATCGAGACGAAGACGTAACTTTACGTAGCGATATTTCGCCGGCCTGTCGATTTTTGTCCCGGTTGAATTAATCGAAGACCACTCGGTTGCTTTCCAGGACGTGATGAGCGAGTACGAACGAATCAAGCGTTCGTGCTTGAAACGAGGCGAGCTCTGGGAGGATCCAGAATTTCCAGCGACGCAGGCGTCGGTCTTTTATCACCAGACACCTCCATTCCAGTTCCAATGGAAAAGGCCGAAGGTAAGCTGGCGATATTTTTTTAACGCATTCGCGCTACGCATATGCGCGACGCGTTCGATCCTCTCGTGACAGAGACTAATGATACACATATGTGACGCATAAATTAAACCTTTCGATACAATTTTTTTGCACATGGTTAAATAATACGTACCGTATTGCGCAAAAAGTTCGATAAGTCGCGGTGACTCGCACTTTTTTAAATAATTCAATGAAATGTAAGGGAGAGAGAGAGAAAGAGAGAGAAACGTTTGAAGTGACAGCTTTCAAAATTTAACACAATAGGCGAGTTTGTTGAGTTAACATAAATTTTCTCTTTATCTTTGATCGCTAATTATCTTCAGAAATTGTTGAAATGTGCGAAACAAATAATTAAATCGTGACGATCGTGTTGTTGAAGAATGTATATACATGACGTGTCTTCTCCATTTTTGTAACGCGTACTTTATTTTGGCGCGCTTTATTACTCAGGTTCACAGAAATTAATTTAGATAAGCATCTTTATGATCCGGAGACACCAGTTGAAAATTTTAACCACTCGGTTAAAAAGTAGCATAATAAGATGCTTCTTTCTCCCGTAACGAGGACGAGACAGCTAAAAGTTGGTTCACTGTTTCGCCGGCTGTTTGATAAGCGATCCGGTTGTTCCTTCGGGAACAGTCTGAAACCAAACTAGCTTGCTCGGTTCGCTCCAGTTCCTGAGGAACGGAAAGACGCGCACTAAGACGTGGGGTTTAGGAACCGTAACGAAAACAGTTCGCAACCTTGACACGCGGCTTCTCTCAGTCCCCTACGTGCTTATAATTGTGGAACAACGTATTTTCTGGTCAGGACGGGACTTAACGGAACCGCTCATCAAGCGCTGAAGTGATCTCTCTGCCGTCCCACTAATCACTTTACTCATATTTGTGCTTTTGCACGCAATTATTTTCGCATCGCTTCACAAATACTTCAGTCACTCGGGATACACCGATTTCTGTAACATTCAATCCTCTTATAATTATCGGAAATCACCACTTTGATCGAAATTATCTTTTTGTACGGACACGTTAACACAGACATATTCGATTAGCGGGAAAAAGGTTGTGATATTTTTTGCCTCGATGAACTTGGGAACTCATTCGGTATCAAATGGGAAAATTTATCTTCTTGAAGATTATTAAAGGATAAACTCCCCTGTTGTGAAGAGATGCATTGATACAGATTACGAAACTGTTGTTGAAAAAAAATACTGTCTCAACCTTTCTTTCACTGGTTGTACGCAGGGTATCAATCACTAAATATGACATCCGCCATATAGTTTGGGCGGTGTGAGTAAATTTTGCTAACAACCGCGCAAATTTTGTCAATTAATAATTAAAGAAGCATCTATAAATGGTCATTTTCAATCCTTTATAACTCAAAATTTTGCATGGTTCTTTGTCAAGTGGTAAAAGACTCTCTTGCTCACATTGATCTAAACTACAAATATATGACGGAAGTCCCTTAGCGACACAGACACCCTGTATACATCTCACTTTTCGGACATGAAATCCCATCGTTACGTCAGACGTCGAGATCACTTCCAAGTTTCCCTTCCAATATTGAACCTCGACGGTCTTTTGGATCGTTACTCCTGCCGGGGGTTGAACGAGATTTCTCCGAGATCCGGAACGTAATCGCGGTTTTAGAATATCGCGGCGGGAATTGGCTGGCGGGATCAACGATCCTGCGGCGTCGTGATTACGCAACGCGCGCACGATGAGACGAGAAACGAGCGAGCAGGTGAAGTCGGCGACGCGTAACCGGAGTCTTTTCTGCTTACCGAACGAGACATTGCGCGGAGACCGGCGCGTATAATAATCGCAATAAAAGTTACCGGCGGCCGTGCGTATACACATGTTGTATCTACGACAAGGTCGGCGATTGCGCGCTGTGCGTGTGTGTCTGTTCGCGTCGCGCTTTTAACACCGTCACCGAAGATCGCTCTCTCGGCTCTCTTGCCGATCCGAGTCACGATCGCGCGTGCCGACCGGAAATACGCGCCGAAAGAGGCAGGTATTGTTACGGCGGCGCACGGGATGCGGAGAACAGTTATTTAATGCAGCGGCACCGATTATTGCGACGCGATGAACGGCTTCGTGCCGCTAATGCTTGGCATTTTTCCACTTGGCACAAGGTAACGCAGTCACGTGTGGGCGACCATTTAATCGGATAATCATTTGCCCCGGCGCAATCGCCTATCGTAATTATGCCCCCGCAAAAGTGAACGCGTATTTCGCAAAGCCTTACTATCGGCGATTAAATCCATTACGAATCGATTATTGGGGATTACAAAAATTACAGTGGAGATTCGCGATGGTGCGTATGGCCCGTTAATTGCGAGGAAATTGCTGATCAAAGATTAGCCAATCGGAAGCTCAAACCTCATTTTGCAAGTGAAGTTGAAGCTTCGAGGCCCGTTCAAAAATATCAACAGTAAGACGTAAATAATAAGCAAACTAACTAATCATAAATGATTATGCTTGGAGGAGGATAGTCGACTTTGATTGCACAGATAACAAGATTTCTTTGGATTTAATAAAATTTCTTTAATCGAAACAAATTTGACTTTTCGCCTAATTCAGAGAAATTTAACGACTAATTTACATTACGTTTTTTTTACGCATTCCCCTTCTCGAATTAACACAGATTCGCACGCATCTCTTTTGCCCCGAGCGATTTTTAGAAACTGGCGAAATATGGCGAAGGGATCATCAAAGATATTTCTCCTCTGTTTCAGGAATTGTGCAATCGGCCCATCTTCGTCAACGATGCGCCGGCTCAGTTCGATGTCATTCCTGGGAAGATGGGTAAGTTGTCGCGTTATTATCCGCGAGAGACAATTATATCACGCATCGGGAAACGCGGGTGGCGAGTATGAAATACGCACGCGAGATCGACGTATTCTAAGGAAGGAACGTAACCGAGGGCAGACGCGTGCGCGTAAATAAACGCCGCACGAAAGGCATCCAGCAATAATGGAACTGGTCGTTCCGCTTTTGCCTATCCTCTTTGCCCCGGCAGCGCGGAATTCCCTCGATAGACGTAATGATACGTTGTGCTCTTGCGCGTGTCTGAAAACCTTGGGCTTCTTCCTAACTCCTCCTTGCGAGAAGCAGGAAAGGTTACGCGAGTTCACTACCACGGGTCTCGGTAATCGAATATTAAACCTCCACATATACACGGCCGCTCGTTATCTGGACTTTGACTGAGAGTCGGTTCTGCAATCGTTCAACGAGCGACTATTTAACAACGCCGGTCGCAACATCGAGCCCGAGTTCTTCGAGAAACATTAACCCCGTATATTATCGGGAATATCCGCCTCGGGCGGATATAAAATGGATTTTATTCCTGAATGCGCAGTGTCCTTAGAATTTTACATGTAAATAGAGAAGCGTTATTGAATAATCTGTTTCATTGACTATCTAAAGTACACGACTTAGTCGTCATTTTGTTTAGCGACTGCGATTAAAAACACACGATGTAACGGTAAGTTGCAATATTTTTGCTAACATACAAAAATGTGTATACCTCCGAATAAGGTTGAACTTTCGACCTATGTTTACTAAAGTTTTTTTACTCAGTATGGTGTGTATTATCTATCATATAATTATCGAGTGGTTTTTTTGAAAACCCCGTTTAATTTTAGTATATATCATGACTAAATGAAATCTTTTTTCGATGCCAGATTCAAACGAGAACCTGTAAATTATAGAGAGAGTATTCTTACTTAGACCAATTATAGAAGTTAACTTCTTGACAGCTAATCTATTCTCGCTTGCTCCAAGTAGTATGTTGGGAGTCCGTTTGCCCCAAGTCCAACCATGCGAATAAGATGGCGACTTTCGATGTATCGAACTCAATAACGCTTCTCTATTTATGTATCAATGATTCTCTATGTGTTCCGTTTTTCACGCGATTATTCGAGTTTATTTGATCTACATTTGTGCTTGTCGAGTATGATCAGACATCGGGCGTTGTTCGAGCGAAGGAGACAGAGAGAGAGAGAGAGAGAGAGAGAGAAAGATCCTAAATATCCGAAGTTAGCGTACGGCAAACTTGTAATGACGCAATTACCTGACGCCGTCTCGAGTAGAGCTGGAGAATCTCATCCGCTATCTTCACGGGCGAAAGAGCGCGAAACCGCACGAACCCTGAAATTACCTCGGTAACCTTTGACGAACGTGAGAGATAACACGTGGTTGCTACCACGAGCGACACGGGTCGAACTTGTTACGCTCCTTTTTTCCGCGCTTTTGCGAGCGGGGCAGGGAGACGGCCCATTCCCGCCGTAGTTGTCTGTGTTTTATTTACTCGCATAACGCCGCGAATACGCAGAATATTTTCTCGGAAAATATTCGGCAAACCTTAACAACTCGGGATCCACGACTTAATGTGCGAAAGGATTTATTCGCAAGACGATAAGTACATGGAGAAGATTTCTTTAGATATAATAAAATTTCTTTAACTTTGAAGCTAATCTGTTTTTTTTGAATGGAGCGAACAAACGAAGTTTGTGTGAGAAATATAACTATGTTGGAAAATTATTAAAGAACTTTTTTGTTTCGGTGGGGAAATATATAGTATTGTGAACAAAGTTGAAGTGTTTTTCCGAGATATTCGAATCATAGCGTCTGCGTGAAGTTTTCCAATCGGAAAAAGAGTAGGATTGAATTAAATAGCAATGATGCAAAAATATATCGATATTTCCTCGCCGCATCTACATTATACATGAGTGAGAGTTGCGATTATCGCGAATGATATCAATCAAGCAATTAAGGCCCTTTGCGTAGCTGCAATTTCTCAAATATTATATCGCGATTAGCGTTTCAGCGCGCGATTGGTATTTGCAATCAAGTAGGCTAATGAGGATGACGTTGGCAGTACATAATCGCGGTCGAAAGCGACGCCCGCGATCGGGCTCCGACAGACGTAATATTTGATAAATGCGCTCGGGATTGCCGCTCTCGCGTATTAATTAAATTAGAAAGTCGCACGCGCGCGCGTTCGTGTGCCAGATACGTAAACGTCTCGTAATTCACTTGAGAACTTAGCGCTAATTACGCTACATCGTGAAAATAGTAACACTTGCTAAATGTTACGTGTCGTATCAAACGTCGGGATTATTTTCTCGCGATCGTGAACGCGCAAGATCGAGGGATCGGCGAGCAAGACCGCGAATAAAATAAGAGCTCTCTCGGCTCGTATCGACAGCAAAGTCTCCGCGTACGTCGCGGACGAAGTGTATTTCACTTCAGATTCTCGATCTCTGTCGGGAAACGCGAGGACAGGAAATCAAACTAGTTCTCGGCTCATGGTGGCGACACCGGCCGGGTTGCACCGGTTAAATACGCCTGTCGTGGTGTTTTTGTTGCACAATGCAATTATCATAACGAAGTTTCACATTCCCGCGAGGAGAAATCTTTTTCTAATCTTTCGTCTCTTTTCGTGCGCGGCCAACGAGCGATCGCGTTGCGCAAACCGAGCCTACCTGCCGCGAGTCGCGTGCGACATTTTGCAATTAGGGTAACCCGTCATATACACCGCTAAGAGAAACTTAATCTGCCAAGTATTATTTATTATGTTTAAGACAAATGCATTATACAGATCAAAACTGGATACGAAACGACGACGACGAAACGACGCGCAAAAATACATCCGCGTCCCGACGTACAGTTTATTCGTTTAATTGTCCGTCGTCAACGCCGGGACGAACTTCTCGATTCTTCTTCCGGACGAGCTCTTCTGATGATTTGTCCCGCGATATTTCCTTTTTATTCCCATTGCAATCAGCCAGATGCGCTGGGCGCTCGTCGGTCGCGCGGTAATCATCTCGCTTTCTTCGGGCTTCGCTCTCTCTCTCTCTCTCTCTGTTCCGATGGTCGCGACCGGCTCGGAAAATTAAAACGAAATGCGATTCCACTATCTCGCGAGCTAATGCACCGTGCAGCGTTTCCCGCGTCGCAATCCCTTCCGCGGCTCGGTGACTATAATTCACGAGTTGATCGCGCCGCCGGAAGTCGAGCGCTTCCCCAGTAAAGCCATGCAGACGCGCATTCCTCAAGATATAACTGCGCTTGCTATAGCACGCGCGCGCGCGCGTGTCCCGTTAACGTGTACGCAACCAACAGCACGCACAGCCGGCCGCGGGATGATGACACGTAATGATTTATATACCGACCTACATTGCGACACCGCAAATTCGGCGCCGGTCCGCCTACCTACCGATGGCCTTGCTGCCTGCGCCCGCAGATCGATCCCGATCGTAGAGAAGATCGGCACGTCGCGGAGTGCGGCTTGGACGTCGAGTTCCGACATCGGGGAATCGTGAGGGACGATTTTTCACGAAATTTTCACGCGCAAAAGTCACATTTAACTCCCGAAGTAACTGAGTAATTTTATTTTGAATAATAATAATTATTATATGAACGATTGTATATCGTGGCAGTTAGAACTATTATACGAGGCGTCCGATAATCTTCTCGGGAACTGAACGGGAAAATTATGTACTATTGTGCAAAATTCTCAGTAGTTAAGATTCGTGGAGATGGAGTAACACATACGGAGTGTCCGGCCTATCGCTTCCCGTGCGCTCATTAGATGGTACAGATGAAATAATTTCTCATTAGCTATTGCGAATTTTCCATCGAAAATATATGATACGTCACTTTTCTGTTACACCCGTTCTACTTGCGCACGGATCCCGAGGAAATTATCGGACATCTCGTACATATGTAGCAATTTTCCTTTGTCCTTTGATTCCTTGATTGATCCTGTTAACTGTAACGTTCCGCCTCGTGACTCAAATTGCACACTTAGTTTAATAAACCGAATAACGAAATCACCTCGGAATTATTGCGGAATGGAAGCATGTAATGGCGGAGTTAAACTGTCGTAACTGATGTTTACCTAATTGCTTCTCTATGGAGCGATCCGTACGGAACGCGGAGAGCGATTATCGAGAGTGAGCAGCGTAAATTCGCGATCGGCGCAGGATTCGTTCCCGTTTTTCCTCTCTTTTCTCGCGTCTCGAGTGACAAAAAGCCTGCGTAAACGCGAGCCGTTCGATCGGCGATTAGAGACCTTCGGAAACGAAAGTAAAGTGAGCGAACGCGCGATAGAGCGCGGTGTCGCGCTCTTGGGTCCTGCACAATTTTCTCACAACATTACGACACGCTCGACAAATATCGCCTTAGTCTTACGCCTCGCAAGGGACTGTGACGTTAATCTCTAGAAATAAATCGTACTCGAGGAATTTGAGATCGTTCCCCGCGAAGATCCCGCGCAAACCTCGCAGAGACGAAACTTCCCAGTTCTAACTCGATTATGAGACGAATGTTGCTCTTCAGACTTTTTGGTGTCATTAAACGTTGTCTCTCGTCAACAGGTGACAAGTGGCTGGTGTCATGCCTGGGTGTGCTGCACCTCAGCAAGGGCTTGTTCTACAGGGTGGTGCCGGCCGACCAAGGCTTCGGGAGCGGCGGGGAGCCGCCGGGCTCGCCGACCGCTGAGTACGCCGGGGTCTTCAGGTTTCGACTGTGGTGGTGCGGCGCGTGGGTGGAGGTTCTCGTCGACGACCGGCTGCCGGCGGTTCACGGCAGACTGGCCTTCGTCCAGAGCCGCCATAGCGATCAGTTTTGGCCGGCGTTGCTGGAGAAAGCGTACGCCAAGTGAGTACTGTTCCGATCGTCTACCTCTCGTAGCGCCGTTTGATACAAATCGAGGCCGTAGAGAAGCATTTTGTAACGGCGGTTACACGACGATCTCTTCCCTCTCGCCGCGAGAGATCGTGGAAACCTCGCAGGGCGAGATACGGGGCGTTATTATTACCGGCGACGGCTTTCCGAGCCGAGCCGCCGTGGGCGGCGTGGGCGTCCACCAGGTGGCCGTTCAAGGTGAGCTCGCGATGGCGCGAGGATCGACCTCACCGCGTCCGATCGATGAACCGCGATCATCGCTCGTGGCGCGCGTCAATGGGAATTAATCTGGCGCCTCGACCTCTTCTCGGGGATGATGATGTTTCGCTCTGTGAATTTGAGCCGAAGACTTGCGTAGCACGGAAGCTTCAATCGATTATGTAAAGGAGGTGAGTTAACAAGATGGCAACATCGTCCCGAAACGAGCAAAAAATAAAAAGAACCCCCTCTCTACGCATATTTATATAAGCATTAGTATGCCGACATGTGCACATCATACACGCGATGTGTATAAGCTGTCAATTGTGTTTGGCGGAACGAGTGGTCGGCGAACGAGCGACGAAAAAGATTCGCGGGAGAGATACATCGGCCACGAGTCGTGAGAAGCCTGCGTATTTTCTCTTCTCCGGTAAATTCATATTCATGCGCTGAGAGAGAAAAAGATGCTACATTAAAATGAATATTTGCCGAGGAGTGTAAGAGTGAAATTATGTTACTTGAATGTGGCACGCTGAAAGAAAAAGTGCTGTGTTTAAGTAACATTTACTTCCGATAGTTCGGAGGAGATCCAACGACAAACCCCCTCCACCCGAAGTCGTTCGTTCGCATAGTCGTCATCCATGCGATTCTGAAGCGATCTTGCGACTGACCACTGCGAGAAACGACGGATTTCGTGTGTGGATCAGCAGAGCGCTGCGTGTGGAACAAACAAACGCATGCACACACATATATATATATATATATGCGTCAGGTCGCGCCTCGCTCGTCACGTAGATTGACAAGCGGGACGCAGAGAACGACGTAGAAGCTGAGCTCGCCTGGGCGGGCTTCATCTCGCGACTTCATCTCGCGACGTCGGGATCCGTGGCGCGAGTAATCGAGGCGCGCGATCTCTCTCGCCGCGAGATGGAAGTTGAGTTTACGCGAACGGACGGACGGACGAACGAACGAACGACGATGACCGGTTTTGCCGGAGGTCCTTGCTCCTCTTCTTAATCTTCCCCTGATGACCGTACCTACCTTCGTTCCTCCGCTACCACCTCTTTTCCCTCGTTACTCGCGTCGTTTTGTTCCTCATTTCCCTCTTCTCTTTCTCTCTCTCTCTCTCTCCTTCGGTTTCTTGCCCCATCGTGAGCGTAAACTCCGTCTGGGCGTTGCTCTCGAAACTGCTCCGCAAGGTGACGACGTCGAAAATGACGTGCCTCTCGCTAGACAAAAGGGAGCCGAGAAAGTCGCCGTACGAGACCGAGGAGCAATCACCTGGCGGTCCTTGCGCAAGATTACGTCGAAAATTTGGCGCGTACACGCCCCCTTTCCCTCGTGTCTTTATTGATCTTACTCATTACCGATGAGGTGAGGACGGGAGTGACTCTCGCTGTTCGAGCGAGGCTCGATGAGTTCTCTCACCGCGAGAAGCGAACCATTTGCGAAATCATATCGCCTTATCTGCGCACAGAGCGATATCGCCGCGTTGTCAGGTGTGTATAATCGCGGATTATTGCACGGATACTCACTTAGCTTACGCTACACTGATTCTCGCTTAACCCAGAAACTGCAAGTAACCTTGCGATAATTATAGAATTTTTTTTCGAACACTTCCTTTCATCATTATCTCGGGTTTAACTGACAAAGATGCTCGTAGCTGTAAGAATGTTGAGGCCGGTTGTTGGTGATCGTGTAATTATTATAAAAAGGAGGATATTAACAAGTTCTTAACGAGGCAGTGCGCGGGCGGTTTTACTTTCGTTAACTATATGCTTCGGCCGCAATTATACCGCACATATATTGAAATAATGATGGGCAAATGAATATGCATATCCGCCACGGTCGAGAAAAATCGGGCGTACAAGTGGCTCAAAGAGAAAGAAACCTCTCGTTCCGCCGTTTTTCCCGAAGAACTACGTCCGAAGTACAGTTTTATTTGGACAACGAATCTAAATAATTAATTTGCGTGAATCTCTCGCGGTGTCGCCGGCAAACAACGGCGTATCGCAAATCGGCGAGCATGATGTGTGCCTAGTCAACGACCGTGAACGCACTTTGCTGCAATTTCATCGTAAAACGCGCGCCACTTTTGCGTCACAATGTTACGTACACCGACGTACCGCATATGCGTGTGTGCGCGCGTAACAACGGAGCTCGTCGTGTTAGCGTTCGGTGAAAGCAGAACAGGACTGCGGGATTTTTTTACCCGACAGCAGACCGAGCTCTGTAAAAACGTTCGACGACGGATTGTTATTATTATGTATACATACGTGCACGCGCGCGTGACAGGTGTGTGTGTGTGTGTGTGTGAATCACGTGCGATTCTCCGCTCGGTGGAGCGCGTGAGATGAATCAAACGATTGACATTTGTCGTATCGTCGTCTGTATGTCCGATTACGAAGCGACGGATACGTCGAGGCCGCGGATCATTAATAATTAATGACGCGCCGCGGATTCCCGGCGACTTCCGTTCGGCGGTGTCGGCGTGTTTAGCCGCCGCCGCTAATTGACGTTGCGTCTTCGATTTGAGGCGATCCTCGAACGACTTTACCAGCGGATAATACGATTTCCCATTGCGAGCGCCGATCGTAATTACGATTACGATAATAATTGCCGGCTGGTCGTGCGTCTACGTACGCGCGCGCTCGCTTACGTCTCGCGACTCTTGTGTCGCGCGACGCGTAAGACGGTAAGGAAAGTCACGCAACGCGCGATAAATCCGGCGCGATAATATTTATGGTTTCGTGAGCGTAAGGGAAACGCACCGCGCGCTTTTCGTGGCAGAAGAGTTATGCAACGTAATGCCAATAATTGCCGCGCAGGGTAATCACGCGGTGCATCGCGCGCGCGAGCGAGCACGGACGATTATCTGAATAATTCAGTCACAATGTAACCCTCACTTTGATGCCTCGTAACCGCGCGTTAAATCACCAGGCTTGATCGTATTAATTGCTAAACGCGCCCGTCGACGGCCGTGTTACGTCGCGATATTTGCGCGCGAGCGCACGTTGTTACGAGCTGCATGCATTACGGCGCGGATTATTCTTATCTGGACGATGGATTTCTAGGCGAATTTTTTCGCGATAATATGAATATGTCTCTCGCTTGAAGCGGAATAAACAAAAAAGGTTGAGATTTAACGGAATGGCAACACTTTGGGACGAGAAGTTCTCATGACAATAGTCGAGCTTGTTGGGTAAAAGTGTCGGCACCTTGTTAAATCGCAATCTTTTTCGCGTTATTAATTAATAATTAATCTTATATTCCAACAAAAGAATGTCGAAAAGTTGATCTAAATATTCGTCGTCTAGACAGAAATCCCCCCACCCCCCACCCTTTAGCTGATGAAGTTTCAACATTCACCGAGCCGAAATATGCCGGTCTCTATTGAAGCTCTCTGTGTGCAATTCCACGGCGCACGATTGTACTGCAGATTCTTCACGCGAAGTAAATACGTATCGCTTCATTAATATTGTAATACCGAGCGTATCGGGATGGCTAGTTGGATTTATAATCGCGTCGTTGACACACTTTCGCAATCGACGCTATACACACACACATATATATATATATATATATATATATATATATATATATCTTTTTCGCTGAATCGTGGTCGATATAGCGATGTATTAATCGCGTATTAATGTCACGCGCGAACCAGTAAATCATTTTAGCGATGGCACACATCCGGAGATCGCAGAAAATAAATGGAAGCGCGCGAGAGAGAGAGAGGATGGGAAGGGGGGGGGGGATTCGTCCCCCGACCTTTTCTCTTTCACGACGACCCTGCTGCAAAAGCCGACCGATCCGGAACGATCGCGCCCGGCTTCGGTAAACCAATAGCGACATCGAGAATGAGTTAGAAAGCTCTCTCGCCCGCCCGCGTGCCGATATACGCAAGAAGAGTATGCGCAACGCGCCCCTCTCGTCGATTTCCATTAGAAAACATCGCTCGGCGAATTCCGCGCGATGCGGCTCGGTCTCGCCGGACGCGGCGGGCTTGTGTTTCACTTTGTTCGCCCGCGCTTTTTGCCCGTTTTGTAGAAAGTGTCGTAGCAGCGCCGTCGGGAAAGACCGTCAATCGGGAAAGCACGCCACGGGAAGATCGGTTCGAGGGCGTGTGTTGAGAATCAACTGTTTACTGAGCGATTACGAGACGAACGGAATGCAAAAAGGAAGAAGCCGATGGCGAAACGAAGACGCGTCGAGACACGTGGAGAAAATCTGATATAATCAGCTCGGCGAGATTCGATCGGGAAGGGGAGGGGGGAGGAGCGTAGTCACGTATTTTACATAATTATAAATTTTTGCGTACACGTGTGTGGCTCGCGTTATTACAGGGCCTCCTCCCTAGCGTTTCGTTTCCATTAACGAGCAACGCAGCGGGCCATTATGCGAGGAAAACCGCGCAATTGAGGGACACGCGGATTCCGCGAGGGGTTCTCAACAGGTGTCCCGCCGTGAGCCCCTCGGGTCGAAGGCATTCGCGGCGACCCGAAAAGAAATCAGGCGGCGGAGATATTCGGTCGGCCGGACGTGCGTGGCCGTACCTGCTCGCGTACATACGCGCTCGCTCGCTCGCTCGTTGCGCGTACCGAGCCGTCCGCAGGCTCCGATACTTTCACTCGGCAAGTAGTCGCGCGGTATCACGCCGCTCGCCGGCAATGGATCGCGGAGGTCAGTGCACCGGTGACCACGCTCTCGTCCATGCTCGTATCCGCGAGCACGAAAGCAGCGCGCCGATAATCCCGAAGGTGGATGCACCGCGCGCCGGAGGATGCCGGCCGATTTTGCCCGTTCGACTCGCGGTTATCTGCGCTGTGTCCGCGAAATCGCGCGAGTCATCGCGCTCAGGTAGATAGGCGCTGGTAGGTAAACTCGACAGGCAGACCGAGTTGGAATTTTTCGGGTCTACGTTCGAACTTGAAATTTACAATACAGTGGAACCTGAAAGATAGCACAATATAGATTGAATTCCAATGATATCATTTATGCTTATCGTGGCCACGATAACGTGTCAAATTTTCAAGTTTTCGTTGTTCTTAACGTTAAAACAACTTGCTCTGGATATTCGTATGAATTTAATGGTTTAAATATCGAGAGGTGTTTGTAACTGCAAGGTAGCATTAAGATTCCGTAGAATCGAAGGTTCTACGAAAGTAGTTCAAGAGTTACAAGTTAACAAGTATAGTATCGTAAAGGTAGGTTTTTAGTCTATCGGCCATCTAAGTATGCCGCAAACTGTCCTCGAGAGGGCAAAGTAGCATTAAAATTTCGATCCGGCCGGAGAGTCCACTTCTTGACCGCCGCTTTCCATACGTCTTGCGTAAGGGAGGAAAAAATAGAGCGGGATTCGACAGAACCGATAGCGTGACGCCTGTTCGAAAGGAACGGAAAAAATGCGAAACTGGTAGTCGCGAATTTGAAAGAAAGTAAAAAGGAGCGAGGGGAGGGAGAGGAAGGGAGAAAAAAGGAAGCGGCCGATATCGCGAGGCACACGTAATGGAAGTTGTCCGGCTAGCGATATTCAGCGGCCAGAGATTGCGTCGTGGCCGACAGCCGCGTAACTGGTCGCCGGAAGGTTTTCGCTGTTATTTTTAACAAACGTCGCGCTTTCGATTTCTAGCCGCCATCGGCTCGTTATTTGCGTCACCAGCCGTCGTCAGCCAGGTCGTCAGCCGGTTGTAACATTTCAGATGTTTTTTTTTTAATATTCCGCTCCATACGGAATAAATTCCGTAAATCCCGAGCCTTTGAAACGACATCAGAGAGAATTCACGTGGCTTTTGTATGTGCGAGAGAAAAAGAGAGAGAGAGAGAGAGAGAGAGAGAGAGAGGCAGAGAGACCTTTGTGCCCGAGTTTCTTTGTAATCTGCGTTCTCGAGAGAGAGGGAAAACAATTATAACAAAGAAAACACAGACGAATTGCGAGTCGCACGAATAAACCCTCGCTTGTCTCTCCGTTCGACATAGTATTGCGACGATGAAGGGAGAACAATTCCGCGATTCGGTCACACGCGACGCAATCCTCGAGGACGCCGGCGCGATGTTAATATGTAACAAGTGCGCGGTAATAGCGGAAGACGATCGACGACGACGATGACGTGGGATGATTGGTAATGGAGCGAGATAACGCGACAATGACGATGCGCATACGCGAGAGCGGGCGCGCTCGCGCTCCGTTAGACAAACGCGGAACGGAAGTGCATCAACGTTGCAACGTGCATCTAACCGTTGAGTCACAAAGTGACAACGGTCGAGTTACATAGGCATCGCGGTGTTGCAGCTTCGGTCGAAGGTGCGGTGACCTCCGCCGCTGGGGGGGAGCCTTGCTTGCGAGGAGAGAACTCCCCGTTGCTGGCATTAAGCGCGAAGAAAGACGAACGCTACTTCGGCCGGCTTGTTGAGCAGCAATTAGCGACACCTGCGATGATACGCGCTTTAAGATTTCTATCGAACAGAAGCCTCGAACGGCGCGTGCGGCCGGGCTTTGATTTTTGCACCCGTGTGATCTCGAGTCGAGACTTTCGGGATTTCTTCGGTCTTTAGTTTTGTAGCATAGTGTGTATAGAGGAGTCAAAATAACAAGATAGATCCCGTTTTAACGATATAATTTATTTGATCTTATTTTAACTATAACGACGTCCGAAATTCCCGTTTTCGTCGTTTTTAACGTCAAAACAAATCGTTCCGAATATCCCAGGATTTCCCTCGGCTCCCGGAACACTCATAAGTTGAATAACCGAAATATCGAGAGCACTCGTAGCTTCAAGACAGCACGGAAATGAAATCTGTAGAATTAAGGGTTAAGAGCGTCAAAGCAGCGTCGAAATTTCGACCCGCGGTCGATGCGATCTCTCGCACGAGTCGGGCTTTTCATACCTGTGCAGCTGCGATCACGATCACTCCGTCGTTCCTCCCGTCGTTCATTATCAGCGGACGATTAATCACGCAGATAACGATGCCCGCACGTCGATGTTACAAACCCGGAAAACACGGAAAGCAGAAGAGTTAGAAAAGAGCCGACGAGGACACCGATCCAATTATACGCCCGGGACCTTCGTCATCATCATCGTCTTCTTTTTCTTCTTCCATTTCACTTCTTCTTCTTCCTGCCCGAACGTCATGTCGTACACCTCTCTTGAGAAAATACGCAGGTAACACTCGTGCGTGCGAAAATGGTTACGGTTTTCAGACGGGCACGAACACGCGCGCGAACCGCACGCGCGATAATAAAGAAAAGGCGTCGACAGTCCCCGGGACGGAGGCCCCGTTATCTCCGGAATGCTAATTCCCGCAGGAGAACGGCACATGCAAGGTAGAGATAATATCGAGTCTACTCCCTTGATTCTCCCCCCGCGAGTTCCGCCGCGAAGCCACTTCGTGACCTTCTTCTTTACCGTCTCTCTCCCTTTGTCCGCGCATAGGTCAGGAACGGTCGTCCCGCGTAAAACGGCGATATCGCGGCATCCCTTTCTGCGATTTTCATCCGGGCGGGACCGGGGGGGGGG
>NW_014557929.1:827750-839591 GCF_001313825.1 Dinoponera quadriceps | reverse complement strand
TTTTCATCCGGGCGGGACCGGGGGGGGGGAGGAGGGGGAGATTTCGTTATCGTTAGGTCGTTGCGATGCCATAAAGTGATGGTAAAATTATGTTATCCGCTCTCTCATGTCTCGCATGCGAGACCGCCCTGAGTGCTTTTGCGCGCGCTTTGCTCTCGGAATATTCGCGCGTGTTCATTTACGCGAATACCTCGGCGGGATTCCTCGATTATTATTGCCGAGTATGCGGAACGATACGGAAAAAAGGGTACTAACCGCACGGCCGGTGGCGGTGAGTTGCGTCCTGTGTTTATCGTAAACGCTGAGAACAGAATTATCCGAGGGATTTTGTTTTCAAGTTCCTTCGCTACGATGTCGGGAATATGCCAGGCCGCAGAATGGCCCTGACGGGCGAGGCGAGGCTGGGAAAAGTTACTTTCTATTTTTAACCGAGTGAAGTTCCAAGTTACTCAATCAAAAACTAATCACTCGCCCGCAACCTTGTTTTAAGACGTAAGCAGTAAGCAAATTGACCAGCCACGGTCGTTTATTGGAAGAACAATCGATCGTGATTTGCTTACTGCTCACGTCTTAAAGCAAGGTTGTGGATCAGTTAAAATTAAATTAACTTATTAAAGTTAAAGGTTAATTATGCAAAACTGTATATATTAGGGGGACCGGAAAGTAATGTCGTTTCTGCGCATGTCGATATTTGATTTGATTGATTTTTACCGCTCCGGCATTGAAAATTTGTATACTAGATGGCAAAAGGTTGTTGATAACGAAGATGAATATATTGTTGATTAGAAATAAAAACTTGTTAAAAATGTAGTCGTGTGAATTTAACTTAAGAAAGCGACATTACTTTCCGGTCCCCCTAATATATATATATTTTAGTGTACATTGAGGTTATTATAATCCTATGCGGACGCCAATAATCGCGACGTGCGGATACGACCTGCCGGTTGCGTTACGCCGTGCGAGTTGCGAAATGAAGAATTCCCACGATGATGAGACCGAATTCGTTCGGCAGTAAACCTATCCGGAATATCGAAGCCGTCGTGATTATATCGCCACTATATTTAGACATCGACTCATCGAGGATTGATTTGATGAAAGATACCTGCGCGGTACCTTCGCAAGAGCGCATAGCGCGCACCAATGTCAGCGGCGAGAGGTCGTGGGTGAAAAAAATTCCAGCCGTCCGCTTTCCCTCATCTCTCTCGCCGACCGAGCGGGATGAACGCGATTAAGAAAGTCCACCGCCGCGTTTTCTCCGCGCTCACTAATGTGATAGCGATGAGAAAACGTTCCGATTGATCTCTCGCCATCGCGATGAGCCCGCGGCTGATGAACGATGGCAATTCCATTATGATTAAGTCGCGTCGTTCATCACGCCAGATTGACGAACGTTTAATCAGTATAGACGTTCATTTACTCGTCCGATCATTCGTTACTACTTCTTGGGTGGTCCGCGAGAATGGGAGATCGAGTACGCGGGTCGGACGTTTGTTTTACACTTCTGCAAACCTAATTGACTGATTTCTCGATGTCTCGCCAAATATTTTGCCGTCAGATATCATTTGTGTGAAGCTGCGAATTACTTTCGTATGAAAATAACAGTAATAACATTTAAATGGCTGTAGTTGTAACTATTCCCTTCAATGCGTCTGGTTGTGCGAATTATTTTTTACAGTTTTGAAGTTCCGGAAAGGAATCGTTTTTTTCCTCAATTTTTCCGCGGGCTTTTTCGTTTCTCATCTTCTTTACCGAAAGTCAATGTGGTTGTGATTCTGTTTAGACTTCACGGTTCTTACGAGGCGCTTAAGTACGGCACATTATTGGACGGCTTGTCTGATCTCACGGGCGGCATCACCGAAAGCATCGCGATTCGCCAGGACCCAACAGCGTGCGGACGCGCGCTTTCGAAACTTCTGGACATGACGTCCCTCATCACTTGTACAGTAAACAACAATCAGCAGCAACAGGTAGACCCGCGGTCTCCCACAGATATGGAATTTCACCGTTTCTTTCAGCTATCTCACGTTCACGCGCCTGTTTCTTTTTCCTAGATACGTGCCAGCACAGAGAAGCTCGCCAATGGCATACAAATGGGAATCAATTACAGGCTGTACGCGATCGAGAGGGTCAGTAGTATCGACATATATCGACAAGTGTCGCACCCGGCTTGTTATTCGCACTTCCAGTTTCTCGTTTCCGGGTCGGGTGTCCTTGATGCCGAATTCATAGTGTGTTAAAATATTTGTGGCTTGAAATCATAATATTCGCCAGTAATAATAATAATAATAATAACAGCGTGACATAACTTGAGGTAATAATCGGAGAAAATAATAATCGGTAAAATAAATGAAAGTAGTGAAATGTGTTGAAATAATTGTAAAATTGCGCGTGCGAAACAACGAGAATAACGCGACGGAAGGATAATATCCGAATTGATCCTGGCACCGCAGGTGGAAACTTTCGACGGGGAAGCGGTGCAATTAGTGAAATTGAGGAACCCTCTCGGGCCTGGTGGCGAATATGTGGGTGCTTGGGCGAGAGGCGGCCTCGAGTGGGAAGAAGTGCCCGCGATGGAGAGGGAACGGTTAGCTGTGAGGAACATGGCCGAGGGAGAATTTTGGTGAGCTTGTGAAAAATCATATTGTATAATCCGATTACTTAATTAATCGGTCGTATAATTTGATCTCTTCCGAGATATATGACGCATTGATTAAAGGAGAAGAAAAAATGACAAGTCGCGAAAACTCGGAATTGAGTATCGTCGAGATAGATTCGGTGACTAATATAGTGAGTCAGATCGCGATCCACTGAGCGTGTAAACTGTCGTCGGAAGTTCGTCATCGCGAAACGTTTTGATTGCAACCGCTGTTGTTGCGGTTTCCACAGGATATCGTATTCCGATTTCGTTAAGACGTTTACCCATCTGGAAGTTGTGCACCTAGACGCCGAAACTTCGAGAGATGAGCCGTCGTTGCACAGTAAACACACTTGGCAGATGAAATTGTATCAGGGAAGTTGGAGAAGGGGCGTCACCGCGGGAGGATGTCGAAATAATCAAGGTTCGATTATCGCCTATACATCGCCCCGAGTCGAAATTTCCGTTCTAATAGTCTATTAAGTCTTCGAAGGTTTCGCATTGTACTCCCTTTGATGTTACAAATGGGAAAATATTTCCATTTACTCTGCCTGAAGACTTAATGTGGAATTTAAAATTTCCCTTCGGGAGGTCTAAATTCCCTTTGTAGCGTCAACTATTAATGCTTCTTTAGTGCTACAAATGGGAGGTTACTTTCTCCGCTTGAAGACTTAATGCAGGACGAAAATTTCGACTCGGAGCCGCAGGAGATTTTTTACGCCTCGTCATTAATATTACAGTTAAATTATTTTCATTCGCGGAGAAATGATTGAAAAAAATTCGTCGCGAGCGATCTCGATTTCGAGAGCTTTAGTTACTTCCAATATCAGCTGAGCCAAATTGAATCGAGTTACCTGGGATATACGGACGATGTGCAACAACTGCATTCTTCTTCGCAGAAACCTTCCACATAAACCCACAGTTGCATCTGATTCTCAGCGAGATGGAAGAAGTGATCGTGTCGTTGAATCAGCATTCCATTATGGAGCCGAAAGTAAGAAGAATCGTTTGTTCAGTCGAGTCGCTGGCGCGCGCGTGCGACGTGTCACTTATCTCGTTGGCACTAATCGCACCTAATCGTGCTTTTCCTTCTTTCAGGTGATAGGTTTCACCGCGTATACATTGCCGAAGAACAGCACCGAGTCGATAAACAAGCAGTTCTTCAAGAAAAACAAGTCCCTGGTCAATTCACAATACACGAATAGCCGGCAGGTGAGCCACAGGTGTCAGCTCGAGCAGGGTGGTTACCTGCTCGTACCTACGACCTTCGAGCCGACTCAAGAAACGAGTTTCACGTTACGGGTCTACAGCAGTAAGCCTCTAAAACTCAAGTAGGTATACGTATATACGCATTTACCGATGTCACATACGAGCGATGCACAAAGGATCGTGCGGCCGCCGCGTTTAATGCCATGCGGCATACGCGTTAACTCACGCGACGGTGGGATTATACGACTCGCCCGCCTTCAACTGCACTTTTAACATCTTCCTCCGGCCATATTTCATCGGGACGCACCGAGTAATTGCGTCCTAAACCATACGCCCTTTCGTCGTCGGCACAATATATCGGGAGTTTTATCGCGGCTATAGCGATTCGCTGCCTTTGTTCAAAGCTGCACGCGACTGATTCGCGACTGACATACGCAATCGCTTTATTCCCCCGTTATTAAGTGTCTCCTTTGCGATTCAAGATGCGTGAAGTCGTTAATGAGAAGGATCGTGAGGGTCGCTGAATGTCGAGTAGAATTCGTAGCGGGAAAATCAAATCGCTCGGCGGGATAACGCCGGATTTTCTTTCCTAGATTTTCAGCGCACATCCCCCGGCCCCTCTTTTTTATTCATTTAATTATCACATCCTACGTTATCAAATCCTCTGTTATTTAAATCACACGTTGTCGAGTCGTACGTTATTCCAATTCAATTCCGCCCCTCCACGTTATCCTACGTTATTTAATTCCGAACGAGGATTTTCACTTTGCGGGAGAAAATGACGAGAGGATGTACGTTTGTCCATCGGCGTTTCAGGTTGCTGGACACTGCGCCGTCGTTAATGAAATCGGCAATCGTGAAGGCGCCTCCTCTCGAAGGGAAAGGTTTCTCTCAGTACGAGGCGGTGTTTCTACAGCTCGCCGACGAACACAGAACCGTAAACGCCTTCGAGTTACAGGAGCTCTTGGAAGCCTGTTTACCGAATGGTACGACGCGTTTTCTCCGTCGTAAAGCGTACGGAAGATCTCATCGAGCGCGCCGAAATAGCCGGCAGTGTCAATCTTTAAACGCTCCGTTTTCTCTTTAACTTGCAGACTACATCAAAAGCTGCGCCTGCATGGAAGTCTGCCGGCAAGTAGTGCTCACCATGGACGTATCCTTCGAAATCAAGATTTTGCTCTTCAACGCATCGTCGATCTCGCGTCACTATTTCTGCCCATATTTTCTTCGCGCGTGTGTGCGTGTAGACTTCGCTTCCACCCACCTTCGTCTATTTCGATCTGCCCGAGTATTTATTTAAAGTTTCCTTTCGCCGTAGAGTGGGTTTCCGATCTCTTCATTGATATATGCCGCGACAGCGAGCGCGCACGGGCGATATTTTCCTTACATCTCCTCGGCGTCGATAAACAGAGTTCCGGGAGCGGCCGATTGAAGTTCAACGACTTCAAGGATCTTATGTGCAGTTTAAAGTACTGGCAAGCCGCTTTTAAGAACCACACGAAGGAGAAGACGGGCATACTCAAGGCGGAGAGACTGCGAGACGCCCTGTTGGAAGTTGGTACGTAGGAAGGGAACCGCGGACATTTCATTTTCTAGTCTGACCGGAGCTTCTATCTCAGGTTTCCAATTGAACACGGACGTACTGTCGATCCTGATTCTGCGATACATGAGGAAAGACGGGACCCTTCGATTCGGCGACTTCGTCTCGGCGATACTGCACCTGAGCGACGCGTTCGGTACGTTCGTCGCGTTAAACGACTCCCTGAATGATTATTAACTCAACTAATCGTAATAATTATTCAAATGATTAAACCGCTGGAAAGATTTTAACAATTCGTTCATTCAGGTATATTCGAGAGCAAGGACCCTTTGCAAAACGGAACCGTAAAGCTGAGCCTGTCAGAGGTGCGTAAACTTTCTCATCAAGAACACCGATATTTGTTTTCCCGATATTACGAATATTGGTATGTGTGTGCGCGTGCCGAAAGATTTGCTGAATCGCGAATTTTCCTTGCAGTGGCTGAGATCATCTCTGATGTGCTGAGGGAGTGTCAGTCAAACCGTCCATACGTCTACCTTGAAACGTCTGTAAATAACATTCTTTTTTTATCTCGACACTAGGCGTAAGCTTTAGCCATATTAACGATATTAGCGCGCGACTCCGCCCATCTCTTTCTTTCACTCTGTAAGATAATGTCATTGCTCTTTTTTTTTTTTACTACATTATCGCTCGGATCATCATTCCCTCCCGTGTAAAATTACGATTAAGGAGCTATGTATGATACGTTTCTTTGTGTAAGCATATCGCACTGGATAATAAAATTAAGTTTATTTTGCATAGTTCCTGCATACGTACCTTCTATCGGAATACGCTCGTAACGCGCACACATGTAAAACTCGTGCAGATTCAATAAAAGTGTCAATTGCATCCCCAACGTATAGTTAAATAGGAACGACACAAGGACCCGTATCCAGCGGTACGCACGCTGTACACTGTCCGGAGTTGTAAATTGTTGTATCGCCAAACACTGTTCCGTTGGCTATTTGAGTTATCGTTGTTTTCGGTGGGAGTAAATACATACCGTACACACACACACACAGTCGGCATATCAAAGGTTGCAGCGCTTTTCGACGAGTTCTCCGCAACGCGAATTCGATAGAAAAATATACTTTCTGAGAATCGCTGAGAAAGAAATTCACCCATCGGACACGGGATGCGTTGCGAAACTGATCGAGAAGAAACTGACCGTCACAGATGTAACGAGATGGAGCGGTGACGTCGCAGGAACGGAATGGAACGCAGCGGCGAGTTACAATAGAAACATTTATTCATAGAATTCGTTCGAGAGATACAACGGAACCTTTTGATATCCTATAATTTACCGCCTACTACCGACGTTGTCGTCGGAGCGAGGCGTAATCCGCGCGGACCGATTGATTCCTCTCGCTCCGTAGTGCGCTCCTGAGCGACCCTCCCTCGCATTCGGATCGTGGCTTTCATCCGGCGCGGATTACGTAATAAGTGCACACGAGACACAGATAGGTGGACGGCGATATGTGAGAATTACCAGGAGCAAATCGGCGCGATTTAATACCGTACCTTGCCCCGTACGTCTCGCCGTCGTTCCAGGCAACCTCAAATGCCCCGTCGAAGACTTTAGATGATGATGCTTTGATCAAGGAGACGATATCGGGCGCACAGATCGCACCCGGTATAATGCGTCGAAAAACACGTAACCGATCGCGTTATTAGCAGTCCTCGTCGACACCTGTGTCGCTGCGAGCAACGTTTGAGGGACCCCGAGCGTCGCGTCGAGTATCGCGAGAAAAGAGAGGGAGAGAAAGAGAGAGAAAGTCGGGTTTCTCGTGCAAAACTAGACTGGCTTTTGCTGTACAAAATACGTGTGGCTCCTCGTCATTTCGTGGCTTTGATATGTGCGAGTTTGGATGTTTAACGTTAGAAAATCCGACGACCGATCACCGTCCGCCGACGGCCTCGCTCGGTCCGTAGCCCTAATTTCTGTAACTTTTTTCACGACAACGTCGTTATCCAGCTACTCTGCCATTTGTTATTCCTGCACCACGGCAACTGTTACGACGCTGTCGTTGAAAGTCGCAGAACAGGCCTACCGGGGTAACTGCGATTTTCTCGATTTCGTTTGGCGCCTCTACACTTTTTCAGGGAACTCGGCCGGAGAAATCATAACGTCGGTGTAACGTCGATGCGCTTCGTCGCTAAATTACAGCCTCACTTGGACCGTACGTACGTATCAATCAATTATCCGTTCGCGGAAATTACATTCTACAAATTAGAGAGAGAGAGAGAGAGAAAGAGAGAGAGAAGAGGGAAAGAATCGCAGGATCTGATGAGTTTTCTTTTCAGCGAGTATTTTCGCCCACGCTGCTCGTAGAAACACGAGCGTCGATAGTGCATCGCTTCTACATTCAATTTGAGACACTCACTTTTTTTTTTGTGGAGAACGTGTTTTCGTTGGTGCAATGAAGGGAAGGAAGACGTTCATAGGTATACAGCCGGGGTTCACAGTTTCACACACATATTACGATCGTTTCCAAGAGAGGAAGACATCGAAGTTTTTAGAAACAGTCTCTCGTGCATCGGCGCAATGACGCTTTATGTTTATCGTCGCGCGGATATTGGATGGCGTTTCTTCGCTATCGTTTAGATATTTACATTGATCGTCGTCGAAAGATTACAGCGAGAGATAACGGAGACATGGCGCGGTGCGCTCGAGAGGTGGACAACCAGCTCTCGCCGTTAATGATCCGCTGGGATCTTTCTACCGAAGTAGAAAAAAGTCTGTTTGCGTTTTTTACGGGTGATTTGAGGCGACAAGCGTATTATTTCCGCGCCGATCCGTGAACGTAAGCTTACTTGTGAACCTGAACATTTCCACCCCGTCGCTGAGCCCGACGAGCCCGACGAGCGAACAAGCGTGCGCCCAGATAGAACGGAGGATGACGATCGGCGTGAAAATGACGTCAAAATGATGACAAAATGATCGAAGGGGTGAGCACTCTTACGGTCATTTTCCCGTCATTTTCACATCATCGCGATTTTTAATTCTACTTCGGGTGGTTTACAGTAAGCTCGACGTGTCGTGCTGAGAGGAGATGATTTCTGCGCGATTCCTGAATGATCTTACACGTCGTACACTCAGAGTCATCTATGCTGTGTCAATCCCCAGGCGGAAAACTATACGATTTTCAGCCTTGCATACATGCACACACAAGGTCAAAATAAGATGATAATTAGAGTCGTTATAACCCTGTCAGTGTAATTAGAGTTATTTATGCGACTTTCAACCTCATGGGCTTTACGTATAAAGCTGAACATCGTGTAATTTTCCGTCTAGGGAATAGTACAGTGTACATGAGGCCGACTGTATAGTAGGCCCCATTAACACAGTTCGATTCCCTAGGCACAGTAACATTCGGAAATTTCCAATCGGGTGCATCATTTCCGGATATTTGGGCGTCATGACCGCTGCATTCGGAGCATCGTGGTAAATTCAGCGAATAATCAACAGTCATGATGCACGGATATGCGGACATAACGTGCTCGCACATTGGAAATCTTCGGTATGACAGTGTTCAGGAAGTGGGGGCTGCGTTAATGAAGTCTTTCGTACGACTATTTTCCTCAGGTCTGATATGCAATACGTCGTATATCGCTGTCGGATGCCGGAACACCGTCGATGGTCCAACGAGGAGGGCTCGTTTTCGAAAAGTGAATTGTCTCATTGGCTGCGTCCCGACATCCAACAATGGGATACAATATATTGTTGTACAACAGGCCTTACAGACGACTATCAGCTGGCACGGAAGATACTGAAGTAATTCGTATTGGAATCTCTGCCGATAGTCCTGTAATTATTCCATCGACCACGCGGTCCCGGCTGCCTCTCTGAATGTAACATCGAACGCAAACGCTCTCGTGGGAGAGCCGAAACGCAAATCGATACGAATTTCGCTCGTCGCCTTCGTGAAAGGGGTTATCGAGGTAGGTTTATTTTGAGCCTTCGCAAACGTCGACGTTTAATTGAGCTTTCGCACGAGGTCCAGAGAACTTTCGCGAGCGGTACAGGCCGCGGTAATTGAGATAATTGAATTTTCGCCTTGAGTCGAGTGCGGCGGCGGCGGCGGCGCTCGGTGTATCCGGCTTGTCTCCCGGTCGTTGCGCCCGCTGAACGTAATGCCGTGCGGGTGTAAGATTAATTTGCATGTCGCCGGCCGCATTGCGTACTGTCCGATCGATCAGACTTCCATGACCCTTTGAACGGAATTAATATCCAGGGCGCAGTTGCCGATCGCGTCCGGCGAATCCGGAAGGTACTCCTCGGACGGCGTGATCCCCGCTGTCCTCATCTCGTCCCGCACCCGCTCTACCTGGTGCAACAATATTAACGTTAATCGTCACACCGATGTCGTTGTGTTCCGATCGATACGACGTAAACAGAAGGAAAATCGGTACTTCGCCGGCAAAGTTTATAATTAACACGCGCGCGTCGCATTCCCCGTGAATGTTTATTCGACCGCGGCTCGAAATTATACGAGCGTTACATTCCCGTCCGGAGTCTGGAAGAAAATTGTGTAGAGTTTCTCCAGCGCCCATTTGAAATTTCCACCCGGGACTACTTCTTCTCGGTTTCGTTACTTCACTCTTATTCGCAAGCTGCGAGCTCGCCGTGGGCCGCTCGGGAGGAATAATAGCGGCGACGATCGTCGCAGTCGCGCTCGCGCGACTACGGAAATTTGTTATCGTCAGTTTCGCCTTTCACGCTCGTCAAGTATTTAAGAGGGGCGCGGATTTATGAGCGCGAGTGGGGAAACGTTATGCGGCGGCGGGTGCGCGAAGTAGCATGCATCGCTACGGCGGAGTTATGACGGTATTAAGGCACGTCGGCCCGTGTACGTACGACTGCGCCCTGAGACCTTAATGGAGCCTAACCTGTGTGAGGACCCGCAGTAGATTCAAGCCGGCGACTTTCTTCAGGTCGTGCACGTTCCACTTGCCACTGCGGAGAAGTTCGGCGAATAGTTCGGGATACTTGGAGACGTCTTCGAGACCGCGGGGAGTTCTGCGAACGAGAGAGAGAGAGAGAGAGAGAAAGAGAGTTTCGACGAATAACTGATATTAGACGTCTCGTCCGGCGGCCTTTCCGCCGAGGAACGGGAAAATAACGCAAATAGCTTCGCCGAGACTTCGTTTCTGAGCGATCGACTCGGTCACTAAGGAAGCCCTCGAGTCTCGCCCGGGAAGCGCACGCGAATTATTGGGTTGCCGCGAAAGTTCGTCCCGATTTTTGCGAGATCGCAGGATACATGTAACGATCGTTTATTTTGAAATACAGTTAATCGAGAGAGGAAGAGAACAGCCGTGTGATTTTATCCTTCCATCTCAGAGGGATTTCAGAAATAATTAAACTTACCGTGCTACCAACGAACATCCAGCGAACGGCTTCTACGGCGGTCTTATCTTTCTCTCTCTTACCGGTTACATTCACCTTCCGAGTCTCCGATATCCCACCTTGTTTACAATCAATCGATCAAGTGCGCGTCGTTTTATTCGATGACCGTCCACCATTTCTCCGGTAGCCGTGTAACTTTTCGACGGCAATATAACCCCGCGCTCGTGAAAATTCTCGGATTTCTGCGCGGAGAACTAATTAAAGATAAACGGGACGAGCTTCCGCACGAATCGATACTTGGAAATCAAAGCATAACTGAGAGACATATATATCTTGCTGGTGGTTGAGTAGGAATTGTTAATTAATTTCATCCGAATGCGTCTTATCGTCGACATACTTGTTGATGCCGTCGAAGTCCCCGCCGACTCCGATATGGTCCACGCCAATTAGATTCCTAATGTAGTATATGTGCTCGGCCACGTCCGAGACGGTGGCTTGAGGGCCGCACTTCACGAAGTAATTGTAAAACGTGACCATCACCAGCCCGCCGTTGTCAGCCTGGAAAACATAACGAGAAGATAACAATTACAGGGCGCATAATTTCGCGTCTCGCGACCTGCGAATGCGATCACTCTTTGCGCCGGGAATTTCGGCGAAACGTTCGTAACACGCAATTTTCCGCCGGTGCACCCTGGGAAAACTGTGTATCCTGAGCGCGCCTTTGCCTCGAAAACGAAACGTTCGTACATCCCCCCGGGGGTGCGACAGAGGGATCGATAGAATCGACGACGAGCGCCAGAAGGGAGAACCTCGTTATCGCGGCACCGCGTTCACTGTCGACTCGGTGCCGTTAATTTTCGACCTTGATAATTCGCCTCTTAACGAGCTGCAGCGAGCCGGTGTACCTTAATGGAGCACAAAACTCGACAATGGAAAGGAATCGCCGCCGGTAAATGTTTCGAGCTATCGGACCTCCAGCTGCCGCACCGGGATAATTATCTATCCGCAGAAAGGAAAGATCCGGTCGCGAGAAGAAGAGAGACAGGCAGAGAGGGTGGGGGGGGGGGG
>NW_014557929.1:696904-827653 GCF_001313825.1 Dinoponera quadriceps | reverse complement strand
GGGGGGGGGGGAGAGACAGAGGGGGAGCAGACGGAGGAAACGGAATGGGTTTTTATCTTCGTCGCTTTTTATATCGGCGATTGTCTACTCGCGCGTTTTACAAGTACGATTCTCGCCGCCGAGAAGCAGAACGATTCCCGTTGAGAGCGATTTTGATACAATTAACGACGCTAGTAATTAGCGCAGCACTTTGTCTCGCATACGCAGAGGGGACGATTTTTTTATGATATATTCTTGACCGTCGATTTCTCGAAGCTCGCGTTTCAGCGAAAAAATTCGTTCACCGCTTCCCTTTTCAATTTTTAAGCGAACACGATTCGATAAGGATGTAACTGATCAAGCACATGTATACGGGTAAAATCGTTCTCGAAGCTTTAATTTCCCAGTAAACAGCAACTAATAATAATAATAATGATGGTATTTTGTATTGTTGCCACTCTTGATGGAAGGAATGGGAGACCAAGTTAACGTGACAGTAGACATTTCTGTGTACATACCAGTTGCTTGAGAATGTCGTCGGGCACATTTCTGGAGGAATTACAAATGGCGAACGCCGAAGAGTGTGAAAAAATGAGCGGCGCTCTACTGACCCTCAGAGCATCCCTCATGGTCGCCCTCGCGGTGTGGCTGAGGTCTATCAGCATCCCGAGCCTATTCATTTCTTGGACCACCGCCCTACCGAATGCCGTCAGGCCCCCGCCTGGAAGATATATCGCCTTATTTCAGCTTTTATTCTTTTAATGGAGCCTCGCGTTAAAAGGCTCGCGACACGTAAATCTCATAAATCAGTTGAACTATATTAATAAAGAAGACGACGGCATTAATAAAGAAGACGTGAGAGATCGCGCCTTTATTATTAATTTGTCATACCCGTCGTCCTTGTCTCGGGGGGGAGGCGAAGTGACGCGATTAATTCTACATCGAACGAAATTCGACGAATACTTCGTTATCGAGGAAAAGTATTCGAAAGGGATTATAAACAACCATGCATCTTCAAGTTTCGCCGAACTCGCTCAGTTTATGAAGTTACGGACATTCGTGCTACTAAATAAACGGATTCTGCGGCAGTTCTTCGGTAAGAAAGATGCCTATCCTAAATTCGCGTCGGGTTTACCTCCTTCGTCGTCGTCTTCCACCGACGAACTCTTCGCCCACGGTGTGTTACAGGTGTGTGTCAGCGTGAGGTATCGCACACCCAGCTGATAGAGCGTTCTTAAAACGGCTAAACTACTTCCTAGACTATGCCCGCCCTCCACTCCAATCAGGGAAGCTATTCTGCCTCTGCCGTGGGCCTCCAAGATCTCTGGAATTCAGAAATGCGCTCGAACAAAATTGCCGTGTCTCGATTGCGCCGGACTGTCTCCGGCAGTGTTTTGCGAACGTCGTTTCTAATTCTCCGTATTGTGATCGCGCCTATTACGAGCGCTAAATGCGATTATTCGAGCCTACTTGTAACTTTAATTTTCAGAAAAAAAATATATATAAATAAAAAACCTTGTAGATATATTCAAACAGACGAAATGATTAAAGACGTAGAATAAGAGCCAATGTACGGATATTTTATTGCACTGAGATATCCGTGCATTGACTTTTATTGGCCTCTTAATTTCTAATTTCTTGATTTTCAGCTTGTGAAGCCAGAAGAGCGCGTTTAGCGCTAAATACTAAATTTCCGCGGTCAGAACAATACGGAGCCCACGATTTACATTACGAAGTTGTCTTCACACTCACCCCTCGACGACGCAGCGAACTGCATGTGCTGGGAGTACTTTTCTATGAGCCTCTTAATGAGGTCCACCTGCTCCAGAGTCAGCTGGACCGCGTTGAGATGCTGAGACTCGCACGGCACGTAAGCGGCCCAAAACTGCAGGGCAAACGAGATGCGATCGCAAAGAATAAGATATATTCAAATAAAGATGATGTAATCTTTCAAGTTAAAGAAATCGTAATTCTTTGAAGATACAGCTGTTTTCTGTTTAAAATTCTTTCTTTACTCTCAATTCTTTTTTCTCGATAAAATCATCATTACATTAATTATTTAGAATATTATATTTTTAGCGGAACTAATATATGGAATTTCTTAGCGTAAGCGAATTTTATCTATTCAACGCAATATAATCTTATTTCAACATGTACACGTTGGGAATACGGATTTTCTCAAAACACGAATATTCCTTTTTTCCACGGGAATCCTTCTGCTTCAGAATGAATTTTCATCCGGTTTCCAGACAATGGAAAATTCAGTTTCCGCGGACGGAGTTATTTTTTCCGTGCGAGGACGTCGCGTGCCTGTCATTATACGAGAGCGGAGGTGCGAAGAGAATCCAATTCGAGGTCGTAACAGCGTGGAATCTTGGCCTGACGGCCAAAGGGACTCGCGAATCGCTGGAATTCGCAATTTAACTCGTGAACATGCGCGCGCGCGCGAGCGTGAAAAAAAATTGTTTTACCTTTCAAATTTCCAATCTCCGTGTGTAGTTCCGCGCGTAATTTTTTTTTTCATTTTGCAGTGGAACGAAATTCTTTTCCTCGTTGCTCCCGGTATGCGAGCGGCATGGGGAGGAGAGGGGGATGTTCCGTTCCGCTTTCTCAGGCAATATTATTATTATCTTGAAAGCTCATTAGCGCGAGGGACGCAAACGACGTGCAGCGTGATCATCGCGCGCAATTTGACTTTCTTCTTCAGCGTCTCGAAGCGCGAGAAATATTTCCTTTGAGGAACTTCGCCGTCACTCGGTGCGTGACACGGGTTTAATGCTCGCATCATTCAGACCTAACGAGCTCTTGAGTGCTCGCGTGCGACGATAATCGATGCATTCGATCCGTCACGCTCATAATATCGCCAACACCCGAAACCCGCCTCGTCGACCAGTAATAGTACGCTTCTCGGTTCCAGTCTAGATTGCCTACTGGCGTGGTAACGCGCGTAACTCGCTCTGCGAACCGTACGCAGATCAACGCGCGAGTAAGTGTCCTTTTCGCGTGGAAAAATCCGATCCGTCGACTTGATTTCGTTGGACCGACCGAATTTCCCCTCGAGGGATTTTCATTCACGTTCTCGTCAACGAAATACCGCGAGCGTGGAATGCGGTGAGTGTAGAACGCGAGAAATACCGATAGTCGACGACGACGACTATCTTCGGGGAGTCGCACGCCGGAAAAAATCAGCCGCAAATATTTGTCGGAGGATCCGTTATTGAAATCGGGCTGCACCGGGTGTACATTCCGGGAGTATATTGTACACCATTTTACCGGGCCGAGTCTCATAAATCACTTTCGCGTCTCTCTTTTCCTCAAACTCATTTCCGTGCATGAAATATCTTACCGGTCTGGTCTGGTAGTCGGAGAGTGCACGGAGTGATAACGCGACTCGTTGCATCGGCCAACTAACGGCCGGTTTATCGGCTCTTTCGCGCGGTAAAAAGTCGATATTCGTTATTTGATTTTCGTCAAAAGCTACCCGGCGACTCGAGCCGCGGGAAAATCTGCGAGCTCCGCGGGTTTCTTTTTTACCTGGCCGCCGACCATGCCCTGCCGCAATCTGACCAGGTCGGTCTGACTCCAGGCGCTCTTGCTCCAGGGCGCGACTTGGCGCAGGTCCTTGTCGAAGTCGAAGTCCGCCAGCTGGTTGTGAACGAAGTTCCGGATGTTCCACGGTAGGTCATTGTGGCCGTCGATCAAAGGCACCTCGGAAAGAACCTGCCGAACGGTTTCCAATCGCTCACGCGGCGACGTCAGGAGCGCGAGCTCCCCATCCGCTGGACGTGGGCCGACCTTGCCCACCCAGGTGCCGATCGAGAGTATGATCACGCTTGCTGTCCACACACCGCTCTGGCCGCCACTCTGTCACACAAGGTAGAGAGCTAATGGTAGCCGATTAATCTTCACGATGCTGGACACGTCGCTGTTACGCGGAATGCGCGGGGCCGGCTATTATTTAAGTATATGAATTACACCCGAACCGCCGGGCATGCCGGCGAGGCGAGTCGAAATGTGCAAACAGAATATGTCAATGTCGCGGGCCGAAGTATAATGCAACTATAATGCGTCAACATTAATGTATCGCGCGCGAATCGTGCGTGACGCATCGCGCGTCACACGCGCCGAAACGTACCGAGGCGCGAGAAATTTCATTCGCTCTCGTTATAATTATTGTACTATGTGTGTGAGTAAGCGCTGTGTTACCCCGCAGTTTTCTCTCGCGGATCAAGATTTAACGCTGGATACGAAAAGCGCGGTCTTTCTCCTCCTCCTTAACGAGCGAAGCGTGCAGACAGAATATTCCGAGAGTCGGGAGAGGCCCAATTAGCCGGATGTACAATTGCACGCTCGCCGGCAAGTACGGCGGTACGGTATGTTGATTATCCGCAATAAAGAGGGGTGGGAGAGGGGACGACTGCTTTATTTATACAGCAACAAGGAGCGGAAACGTTGGGATATTTTTCAATATTTTCTGAAATATTACACGGCAACTGCTTCGGGCGTCGTGTGAAAATGAGTTTTCGCTCGAGTCCCGGGTTATCTACCGTGTAAAGCTAGCTCTGTTATCAGAGATCCCACGTCAAAGAGGCTTTTTCCCGGCAATTTGTTGAGTGAATTGCCCAGTGGGGAAAAACGAATGACTCGAATGATGGCCGAGAGAGAGAGAGAGAGAGAGAGAGATAATAAAGTGCGTCCCGCGCGCGATACTCTTTTTCGGACGTATGTATTTAGCAGGCCGCACGAAAGAGAGAGAGAGAGAGAAAGAGAGAGTAACGTGTTATTTCTGCAGGATTATTTAGCGTTAACGAAGGCAGACCTCCGAAGAAAGCGGTCCGAAGGAGAGAGGGGAAAATAACGAAAGAAAGAGAGAGAGAGAGAGAGAGAGAGAGGGCGGTGGAAGACACGGAGAATTCGCCTTTTGTCGCGGCTGCACTTCCGCGCCCTTTGAAACCGAAGACCCGGAACGAGTGGTATATATTTTCGAGTGGGAGAAACGCGCGGCTTTGACAGGGATTATAAATTATTAAGTCCCGCTCATCCGCGCGCTTTCACGATACCGTCGTCGTCGTCGTCGTCGTCGTCGGATGTTTGCCCGTTCTGTCGTCGAGATTTGCAATTCAGAGAGCGAAACAGTGAATTATTTCTCGAGCGAGGTATCAAAGCTCTCGCTGTTCACTTTCCGCGGCTCTTCCCCGCCCCCCTCCTTCGGGTGGCTTGCAAATACCGGCAGGAAAAGCATCGCGCGATGCCCGGGGTTTATCTTTGCCGGAGTGTAATCCGCGGGACGAACTGTGGCGCGTTCTCATACGTTATACGGGATTACGCAAAAGAACCGGCCACACGAACTCTTCGGTCCCCGTTACGGGGGTTATTCCGTTTACGGAGGTTGTTCATCAAGGGTGGGAAACTCCGCCTCCGCGACAACGCTAATACTCCGGAAAGGTGACTGATGGTTTTCTCCGGTAGGTAATCGATTACGGGAAGGGACGTCACGCTTCGCGTTCTCGCCACGCTCTCGGGTCCGCTTTCTCCGGGTTCGTCTTGTTATCGGAATAACGGAGAATCCTCGAAATAAAAGTGGCAATAATCGCTCGACCGAACGAAACTCGTTAATCCCCGGCGGAGACGAGGCGAGAGTGCTTTCTTCCTCCTTCTTCTTCTTCTTTTCTTCTTTTCCCTCTCTCTCCCATTCCGCGCTCCCGTCCGCTTGTATCTTCGAGTTTCACGCGATCGGATCGCCTGGCGAATCGATAGCGAGCCCGCAACGAGAGAGCGTGGAGTTCGATCGCTCCCGCCGGAAAATGTCCGCCAGCCGGCTGAGGATCCGTGTACAAGAGAGATTAGCTCGGTGGCGCCGAGGATCGTCGTGTACAAAAGAACGAGAATTACTTGAGTGCCGAGCAATGTCGTTTAACTGTATCCACCGGGCCAAACGGCGACCCGCACTACTCGTTGACCGCTAGAATGCGGTTTGTTCATACTCGGCTGGCCACACCGTTTTCCGCGTCGGATGTGAGAGAGGAACGGAGCGCGCCTCGGCGATGTTTGAACTTTCGGCGGTCTTACGGAAATATTTGCCGGACGGTAACTTTCATTATCGCAATAATGATTAGGGTATTCGCGGGCCATCGCGCCCGTATTTTCATAGCGTACTGTCGAGGTTGCCCCGGTCGACGCGCGCTTTGCGTCCCGTTAAGTACCGTCGCGTTTGAACGCGAGCGAGCCCTTTATTAAAAGTTGCAGCTGGCCGGGAAGAAGGAAGTTAAATCGTTAAGGCTTGGTTTTCATCGAGAGACAGACAGAGGAGGAAAGAGAGGGAGAGGAAACGTTTTTAGAGCGCAATTTATCGTCAGTTTTGCGCAAACAGCGTCTAATCGTCTGAAGTAAGTTAAGCGTTCTCGCAAATACGCGCGACGTGGTTTACCGTGGAACAGCCGAGCGTTCTCGCAAATACGCGACGCGTGGTTTACCGTCAAGTTTCCTCGTCATTCCGCGGTAGCGAGCGTCGACGAAAAATTGCAGTTTCGCGTGAAAACCCGCGACACCGTCGGGCGCACGCGCGCGTCGCAGCGCAGTAATGTAACACGATCATTTGACGAAGGAGGATTTTTCCCCGCTCTCTCCGGGCGAATTTAATGGAGCGCGCGAAATGCCGAAATGAGATATAAATCTACTGTGACGCGACCCACCGCGCTCGATGATTAATGAATAGAAAGTGATTTAGTGCCACGCGAACGATATTGTTGAAACCCTACGCCGGCCGGCCGGCTCGAACGATTACACGACGCTCGTTCGCCCGTCCCTATAGTCGACTGATATTGGACTGAATCTATTCAACCGCGTTGCCGAATAGTGACGTTACAGTCGTCGCGCGTGTCACGCTTAGCTTTCGCCATTAATGAGACGATATTGGTTGCGTTCGTCTGTGAAATGAATTTTCATAATCGCGCCCGTCCGCGATCCATCTTCCGTTGGCAAATCATTCGTGCAAACATGTCTATCCTTCGAATTTAATCGTTGCTCTTGACTCAAATTTTTAACTTCTGTGCGCAGGATGTGCCTCGATATTGACGTTGAGATTATTATTTTATATATTTTACTTACAAGATTTTTAAGATTATATATATATATATATACATATATATATATATATATATTTTTTTTTTACATATATTTCGTTATATTTAGAAAATGTATATAAAGTTGTCGTATTTCCCCCTAAAAATGCATATCCCGGTACATAACAATACGTATTTACGGCTGGGGAAAAATAAACGGCGAGACGCGTTCGAAATGTGTAAACTGTGTAAAATGTATAAATGTGCGTACCAACGCGCTCGAAATTTGCGCGAGATCCGCAAACAGCAAACTGCACGTTCTGAAACATTTTTGTGCCGGCTGCGCAACTGCACTTTCGTTGAAAGAGCAGAGAATACATTTCGCCTGGACGTATATAGTCCGCCGCTAATATCCTCGAGTATAGAAACGGCTGTGCGATAGAGGGAAGTCGGGGAAGCGCGGGAGAAACAGCGGAGAAAGTCTCGAACTGGCTTGCATCCAAATGCTGGCTGGTAATAAAGGGTGGTATTAAAAGAGCGTCGTTCAAGCAAGCCACCTAGAAAATGCGCTCAAAGAGAGAGAGAGAGAGAGAGATGTATTCAGCATCGATGCCATCAAAGATTCAATCCATCGATTGTTTACTGAGTCGGCTGTCTACACATACTACGTTAGTCTCCCCTACTCACTCCTCGATCGATCACACTGAGAGAAAAATGTGGTTATTTTCGTGGGCAATATCTTTTTTTATTTTAACCACAAAAATTGTAATATCAACATACACGTAGGACAGGTCATTGTCATTAACACTATAGCAACATTTACTAGAAAAATAGCTCTCTCAACTAGTGGTTTTTGTAGTTGAAATGAAAAAAAGGATATTGTTGTCCCCGAAAATAACTATATTCTTCTCTCAGTACGGTACGCGATGTGTCACTGGCCGCGAAGGGGCCTCACAAAAATAGGCGAGACTCTCGTCCTCCTTTTCCAACTCTATCACGATCGCATCGCACGATTCACTCCGCACGATCGTTCTTATTGTTTTCATCGCGTCCTTCATTCGCGTTCGTCCGATTAATATCTCGGTTAATGAACGGTTTATCCTGGGGGCTCGTTAATACATACATTACGATATCGCGCGCGCTCCCGCGCACAGTTTCATCGTTCTTCCTGCACGGCCGAATAATTTGCTTCTATCTCTGTCCCACGGAACGAGGGGGACTGCAAAGGGTTAAATTGAGCGGTCGACCGCGATTCGATATTCCGCGCTCGTATGCGGCGTCGCGATATTGCCCGTTTCATAATTAACGCGTCGATTTGGCGATCGGGGTTGGAGCGAGCGCTAAAAAGGCAACGCAACGTGTTTAAGTGTGACGAGCCGAATATTAATATCCCTCCCGTCCCCTCCTCGCCAGGCAGGAGGGGACCGACGACGCGGGGGGCAGCTGCGCCAGGTGGGACCGAAGTTTTGGACGCGCGCTAACGACGCGCGTAAATTTTTCGCCACAACAATCGCGAGTGAGTGAGCGCAACATGCGAGATAGCGCGCGCGCGAGAGAGAGATAGAGAGAGAGAGAGAGCGCGATATAATTTATGCGAGCCAGTATCCGCGCTCACAACATCGCAGAACGGCCGACCGGGGGTGGTACGTCGTTACATTCGTTATTCAAGTGCTTGAACTGCATGGCCGAGCTTTCAAAAGGGGTCACGCGAAGCAAACTGGGTTTCGCGGCACTTTTAGGTTTCACCGGGAATATCTCTCCTCTGCGAGAAGGAGCGAGCGTAGCGAGGGAAAAATTACTTTGTACTCTTCCGCTCTCCCTCCGGGAGGACATTGTAACGTTTGAAATTGCACGGCGGTGGGAGCCGCCGGTGGACGCCGCCGCGCGGGGGAACTTAAAAAATTCTAAAAAAACAATCGGAGACTCTCGATCTTCCGAGCACCCGGAGCTCGCCGGAGCCGTTTCGCCGGGAAACCTCGCTCGCGAAAAGAAAAATTACTTCGAGATGTTCTCTCTTCCAAAGACGTCGTTCCGCCTGAACGGCGGCATGCATTTTAACGCGTCGAGAATTTATATTCGCATGGGAGAGGCGGAAATTTGCGAAATTTCTGCCATATGTCTCTCTCTCTCTCTCTCTTTCCCTCTTTGAAATTATGCGTTGTCAACGTACGTGAGATCAGGCTCTATTCAACGGATATATAAATACATATATATGTGTGTATCGCCACGCTCCGATTTATTATTTATTATTCCTCGCGACGCTCGCGAGAATTCTATGCGTCGCGGGAGATTCCACGACTCCTTCTTTTTCTTTTTTTCGTCAGATTTTTCAATCACGCCTTTTCAGATGGAGTGAATGCATGTAAGTGAAAATTCAGGGGCAAATGCGCGAGCACAAGGCAAGTGAATCGGAAATTCCACGGGTCGCAATTCATGTTACGTGACTGGCTGCAATATTTCATGGAAATTTCTCCAGGGATAGGAGATGCGAGGTGAAGATGGCGACCAATGGTCAGGGAAATGATTCGTACACTCTCGGGACGTTGAATCTCGTCGGCCGATGTCAGCGATTAGGTGCGAAAGCTCTATGAATACGTATGTGGCGGAAAATCGTTCGTATTTTTCCAATTATCGCGCGGTGCTCGTACGAACGGACCTTGTCTCGGACGCGTGGGGAAATTCGAGAACAACGTTTACGCAAACTTAGCTCCTGCGTTATAGAGTTAAGGATTTAATATAAAAATCAATCAAAATATGAAACATCAAAATCCATCAAAATCTCGATTCGGATTGAGTCAGTCGATAGTTCGGTTCTGCTTTCGAATCATATTTGATTCCGTCGTATTCAAAGTGGCAGCAAATCATCAATTAACCCAATGACCGCCCGGCGATTTTCTTGTCCCTACACTTTCACTTTCGCTCGTTTTCAATCGCGGATCGCGCAAATTCCGGGCTCAGTTCGGGCGACAGTTCCAGCGGCAGTTCAAATATCCAAGAATTATGCGGCAACTTCTGTATTTGTCCTCCGCTTTGTTCCGTCATAAAACACGTCATCGGTGTATATTTTAGGACGCGTTTTTCCCCCCTGCGTGACGGTGGCAATTTTTCGACGTGTCCGAGCGGCCGGGCCCGCTGCCGCTGTGATTTGCGACGGTCGCGTATTACACCGGTGTAAGCAAGGCGCGTCAGTGGCAATATTCCCGTCAAAATCGTGACACTTGTCACGAGAACGCGTCAGACTGATCTGTCACGCGGATGTTTTATGATTCCGATACGATGGAAAAATGTCAGCGCGCTCGGCCGCCCGCGCGAACAACGGGCATAAATTGCGACGGTTGCCGCCGTTCATGATAATGCGATGAAGTCAGTCGGCGGGTGAATTTTTACACGCGCGGCTAACGGTGTGTATATTTTTTTCGCTGGTTTTTCCCTCTATCCCCTTGTATTTTTTTTTTTTCGGCGGGACGATCTTTAGCCGCCTGGGAAAGAGCGGATGCGATTTTCGCGCTGCTCCCTCCCTCTCCGTCCGTCCCCGTCGACCGGGAAAATCGACGAGCGGGGTGTGCAAATGGATGGAATCGGACGCAATCCGGAAAAGCATCGGCCACGGAAGCTCCCGTGAAGCGCGATAGTCCTGCGAGAAAACATCGAGACAAAGGGATCGCAACCTACCCTTTTATTTCGCTCCTTTTTCCCTCCGCCGCGACGTGTTTTGATTTCCGAACACACGTTCGCACAACTCGCGAGTTGCGACGGATCGCGGGGCTCTCGTAATCGATGCGGTTTGTTTCGGCGTGGTTTAAACAGTTACGCGGCGATGCCCCTGTGATGATTTTCCCAACTTTTCCCAGATATTAAGCAAGTACTTGAGAAGCAACGATGGACGAATTTTTTACACGTTTCGAGTGAGATGCTGAATTTGAAAAGGATTTGGAAAGTTGAGGAAAGTTGAGAGAATATAACGCGGGACGAGACGCAGCCGTCTTCGTCGTCTGATTAGGAATCTCGTCGTCCGTATCTCGAAATGACTCTGTATTATTAAAGAGCAGCCGAATGAGTCACTCTTCTTTCCCCCCGTCGCGAGGTCTCACACGGGATCTTGTTGCCGCGGAGAGGGTGGAGCGGTTAACGGAGCGTGACACGCGACCAAGAAACAAAGGACCGGGGACCGGGCAAAAAAAAAATGATAAAACCGCGAACTTTTGAAGCTCGGGAACTTGTTATTTTCCTGGCAGAGGATTCATACGCGCGGTGAGGACAGACCGGGTGGATCTGGCGGTCGGAGGGGGGCCAGGGATGAGCCGGCGGAAAGGATCGAGGGCAAGATGGCTCAATGCGCGAAGTTTGGGCGTGAAACTTCGAGATTGGAAATATTTCGCGTCGCTGTTTCCCTCCGCTTCGTCCCCCGCGCTTTGCGTTCGATAGCTCCGCGGGAATCCGCGTAAATCAACAGATCGAAACTTTTTCGCTGAGTATCGCCCGGCTCGCTCCGTAATTCATGCGTGTTATGGCGGACGTGTAGACAGGTATGTGTGTGTGCGTATGTTGTGTGTGTGTGTATGTCTGTTTTCGGAGCGAAAGCGCTGTTTTATCTCCTTCCTAATAGCACTCTCTCAATCATTTAATGAAAATAAAATTTTATCGACACCAGTCGAAACCAATTCCGCTTGTTCAAACAGCATTGACCGGCCCTATTAATTCTAACAGCCTCAATTAGCGTAAATTAATTGCGATTATAGTCGAAAACAATTCTGATAGTAATGACGTTTAATAGTCTTATTTATTTTATATATTATAATTATATTTATATTATATAGGGTGTTAAAAAAAAAATCATTCAATATTTACGTAGTAGATAGTACACACCATGCTAAATAAAAATACTTTAATAAACATAGGTGGAAAGTTCAGCCGTTCCTGAGATATAAACATATTGGCATCGTGATTTATCGATATCGCATGTGACACGTGAAAGTCAGTAAGTCAATTATGATTCTAACATGCGAAAATATCTCAGAAACGGTTGCACTTTCGATCTATTGTTTACTAAAGTTTTGTTTACTCAGTATAGCGTGCACTGTCCGCTATATAAATATTAAGTGGTTTTTTTAAACACCTTGTATATATATACGTATAATGTAACGTGAAAAATGCAATCGACATTTATCGAAACAATCAACGGGACGAGCGTGCGTCGTCGAGCGAAAAGTGGAAAACGAATGGCGCGTTTTGTTCGAGCAACAATCACCACTCGAAATTTTAATTTCGCAATGCGACGCGCCCTTTCGTGAACTGCGCGAACGTTTCCACTTTATAAATGCACGATTATCTTGCCGAATGCATCGGGCGTGAACGAAATGAAGTGAACAGACAGATCGGAGTATCCGAAAATGCGGAAACGTTCTCGTTCAAGCGGCGACGGTAATTCCGTCGCAATTTCTCGCGATGCGGCGTTCTAATCACTAACGATAGCTCGCGGCGGCCGCCACGACGAGGCGGAGCGTTAACAACTCCGCCTCACGGCTCGATAAAGTCGCGGTTAACGTGGATTTGCAGTGGAGCGGTTTTTCCTTTTGGCCGCATCCGGCCGTAAGCTCCGGTTTAAACTAATCTCATCGCGCTTTACCGTGCGCCCGATGCACGCATCGCGAAAGGCGTGATCGTAAACTGTATTTCCGCTTTACCCTCTCTGTCTCCCCCCTCCCCCCCTTTTCTTTTTAGAGCCCTCTCTCTCTCTCTCTCTCACTCTCTTTGGCTTGTTATATTTGTTATTTGAAAACTGACCATTATTTTTATTTCTCTTTTGATTCACGATCGGACCAAATTCGTCTGTTTGTAAACTTTTTAAAAAATCAAATATTTTTTTAAATCTGTATATTGCTGTGTGCCCCGAAAAGGTATTTTATCCCAGGTTGAATAAATAGTCTACTATATTTTACAATGTGAAAAAAAATCTTAAAAATTCATTAATGAAATATAAGATTTATTTCACAGAAATAAACGTTTATTTAAATACGGCGAAATAATATTTTATTCCTGGTAAATAAAGCAATTAATAAGAAAATGTCGCGTTCCTTTCGCAACTCACGTTCTTTACATTCGCGCAACTTCTTTTTCCAGCAGTCTGAGCTCATTCGCCGTTGCTAATTAGCCGACTAACTTGTGTTCGCAGGCGTCCGCAGAGAACTGCATTGCACACGCGGACACGTTAACGCGATAACCGGATTATCTTTATATGCCTCCTCTAACGCGTCCTTTAATCGCCTTCCGGTTAAACTTTTAGTAAATCATGATCGTGGGATTTATTCCCGTCGAATCGTCGATGGTTTTCACTTCACGGCCTCCGATGAAGTAACAGATGAACGGGGAGAGATACGGTTTTTCTTTCACATATCCCACCCGTCGACAGCAACGATCGCTAATCCATTCAGCGCGCATTAAGCGTTTTATTTTTAAATGCTCGCGCGCGCGGACGTTGCGCTTTTCACGATCTAATTGGCCGCGATGGACGAGATGCCGGCGTCGAAATAAAACCGCATTATGCGCGTACATACATCGATAACGGTCGGAAGTAGGGATAGAACGGTCGTTTTCCTCCGTTGACGGGAAGTCGATTGGTTTTTTCCCCCGTGACAGTGCATCCGGCGCGGGCCGAACGCGACACGTAACACACCCGCTGGCTCTTTTAAAACACACGGTAGCGGAATAAAATCCCTTTGTGTGTTTTGGGCGACGTCGAACGCGAGACTTGCGGCCACGCGCGCGCACGCACGCGTCGCTCCTTCGCGGATCGCTTGTTCGTTAAAATGTCAAAATTCAAATCTGTTACCCGATCGAATTCGGTTTGCGCGTCGTGACACGCTCTCATGGTCAATATTCATACGGATAAAATTCCGGCTAAAAAATGTCGATGCGCAGGTACAGGTGATATTTTTTCGCGCGAAAGAAAGAGGAAAAGAGAGAGGAAAAAAGAAGGACAACGAGAAAACCGCGTCGACGGTATCACGAGGAAAGGAACGCGCTGATACTGCGTTCGCTCGAGCGTTAACACTCGCTTGATACTTAATACCATTATGTCGAAGGAAGGGTAACGGATTGACGGGCTCGGAAACCACTTTGATACAGTATCGAGTTGCGCGAGTTTCGAATCGACGCTGGTAAACCGCATCTTCGACGCACGAATCGCGCGATCCAAAGTTCGCCGAACGCTCGAGGGCTAAAGGGAACTTGATTTCCGATAAATTTACGGCATACAGCGGAGACCAGGACGAAACGGAGCGATACGATCCTCTCTCTCTCTCTCTCTCTCTCGGAAAACTGTGTCGATCGATCGTGCATTTTTCCCTCCCTCTCCCCGCTCGCACGTCGCGATAACGCCCGGCCGGGCGACTTGCGTCAGGTGAAAGTAACGTTTGTTTACTAATTAAAACGACAAGTTTCGCCGTTTCTTTTTTTCATTTATCACACGTTGCTCGTGGAAAATTTGTGCGTGTGCACCCCGATGTAACTGGAAAATTTCTATTCGACGATAAAACTACCCATTTCTTCATGTGCAGTGTTAGTTAAATGTTAGTCGAAGCAATTATTATTTATACGAGCGTTTATTTATCCGAAAATATTGCAAACTTTTTTAATTTTACGACGCAAACCCCAGATAACTGACGAGGTTACTGTTAAAAAAAAAAAAAAAATATGGTGAAAAGCCATTTTCAAATTTCGCGAAAATTGCGTGTAAAGCATTTTTTTCACCCGACGAAGTATTTAATGAAATAAATAATAATTCGCTTGCCTGGAACGAAAAAAAAAAACGTTTTTCCCATGCATTTCCGCGAGATTCAAAATAATGTTGGCCGTATTTTTTTTTTTTTTCAACAATCTCATCACTTATTCGAAGTCCGGTTTATCTTTAATCTAGGTTGCGGCGCGCGCGCACATAAATTCTGTTTGAAAGGCGGCAAAAAGTAACCAAAGAGTGACGAGCGTCGCGCCGATAGATAAACAGAAATATATTTCTCTTTTTCGAGCGAGAGAGAGAGACACAGAGATGGAAGATGAATACGCAGAGAAATGTTTAACTCGGCAAGAGCGGCATCGGCGCGTTGCGGGAGACACGCGTCTTCGCGGGGTCGCGGACGAAAAAAATCCAAAAATGTTTTGCTTACGAGAACAGTCGATTGCACTCGTGTAACGACTTTCTGCAGTTGGATAGATTGAAATGTGAAAATAGCGCTGAGCTTTGTGTAGGCAAACAGGAAAACAAACCAGCCGGGTATCGGAAAAGCATACGGTGCTTTCAAACGTGAAATATTGTTGCATGGATTCGGCCGGCACGCATTTGCGCACCCAATTCTAGCGCTATTGCTGGGTATAGTGTTACGGGGAAAGGAATAGCGTTATTACTTTTATCTACGCGGCTCTCATTTTATATCGCGGCACGACGGACGGCTGATTTATGCGGAATATGGTTCGATTATAAATTTTTCGTCATGCCAAATTTCCCCCGCGCTCTCATGCAGCGGACGTTATTTATTTCTATTTATCGTTTCCGAACAATATCTCTCTCTCTCTCTCTCTCTTCAAGACAACGCATTTGGTTATTCCGTGTCGGCGCGGCAAAGCTTTCGATCCGCTTGGCACACTTTTCCAGATTGTTGCGTAATACATTTTCTTTTTGCGCGTAATCTTGAAACTTGATGCACCGGATTCGCACGAATGGGAAATCTTCGCGTTCGGTTACAATTTGATAACGCAAACCGGAATAGCATATTTTCGCGTACCTCTGTGGATACTCCCGAGAATAACAGTCGCCGTACTTATTTTTTCCGCGGCATTCACGCACTACTAAGTTAAGGCACGTAAAATGTTGTCGTTGTCTGCAGGAGACACAATTCTTATGATTTACCTCGCGTTAAATCGACACAAAAATGTCGGCGGACCGTTTGGAATGTTTGAGGTGTGTGCTAGATTTAACGTCGGATTTTTCAGTGCGCTCAGTTATGTTCGCTTATTGATATCGGAGGAAACTACGCATCGTCAGATATAACTCTATATTACCCACACCGCAGGATATACCGCAGTATTCGAGTAGTAGCGGCGCGGGTAAGACCAGACACTCGTAGGGAAGTTATGCGCAGCATTTGCCCGCGAGGACATAACTCTGCGCTCAAAGTTGGCAGAGAACAGCGTCGGGCGTCCCTTCCGTGCTGGAATAACAAACCACCCACGTTACAACTCGGGAGCGCCAGGGAGGGATGCTGAATTCGATTTAAGCCAACCCCGTTAGCATTCGCTTCCGCGGCAGTTTCTCCCTTTTTTCCTCTCTTTGTTCACTCCTCGGAGAAAATTGTGAAATACACGTCGTTCCGACGTCGCGCCCCCCCCGGATAACTCGATTATCGCGTATCGTTCAACATGAAGTTCTCAAATTTCCCTCGCAGGGATTCGCCGCGAGGATGCATATCGCGTTATGAAAGTTGCATTCTCTCACATGCCGCCTCATTTGGAACTTCTAATTGAATCAAAACTGCTCCGTTATCGGCGTATAATTCTATTTTTATCAGAATGCTGCCGGTATAATCCGGGTATATTTCGAGATCCGGGTAATATTTGTGCGAGTTTGAGTACTAAAGGTCTTCCGGGATTACCCGGGTATGTACATGCGGAAGCTACCCGGGCATCCATATTTATTGTAGAAATATTACTGCGGCAGCCGGAAAATAGTAACGAGTGAATAGTTACGAGTGTGTAATATGTTCGTTTGTTATTGTTAGAACAATCAATAATTTGTAATGTCCGAAATTAACCGAATATTCGGTTACCCGGTAATATTCGAGTAATATTCGAAAGATTTGGATTATCCGAGTATCCGGGTAATCGAAGTTGCTAAAAGCTAATTTTTACACTCCTTTAGTTTCATTTTATTTCATTCTACTCATTTATGAAAATTACATCCCGTTGGCACAAAGATATATAATAATTAAGTACGCGCAAGTACGAGAATTTACATATGTAAAAATTTTATAATAGCAGATTCGAAGATTTCCAAGGACATATGATTGGAGACGGACGTTATTATTAAGTCATTCGCATGCATTGCTAATCTGTTTAAGGATTTAAATTTACTATAGAGTACTGATCGACTGAAGATATTTGTCAAATTTTTCTATTTATAACTCGCAATTTTAATACTTCTATTTCCGGAGTCTTTACAAATTATTCCGCGTGCCAATCAAATCTCTATATTCTAATATTCTATTACAGCGTATTCTTTTGTATAATCTCCTTATCCTACAATGTCCTTCCATAATCTTCTTATAATATATTCGTACAATATATCCCTTCCTCTCTCTCGTCTCTTCTTATTAATCACGAAAGTGCGGCGGGTCGGCAAGGAATCGAGGAGATCCATCGAGTCGACGGGGAAGGGAGGTGTGCACGCGGGGGGGTTGATGCGACGTGCCCCTCTTTCCCGCTTCCGGTGACAATATTTCCCCGAGCGGAGATGAACGTGCCCTTCCGGGTTGATGATATATCGAGAGGACAAGGAGACACAGCGAACCACATATACGTGTCGTAAACCCGAAGTCTCCGCGCCGTGTAGGTGGGCGCGTCTTCGAATTCCTAGCACGCGAGATAGATCTGACGTGGAAAGAGGCTACGTCGTATTCGCGTAGGACTTTCTCGAATATTATGTTTACACCTCGGTCCGCGCGCGCTGCGTGTGTGCGTGTTGGTGCACACAGGGTGCACCGGACAATCGGGTTCCGGTGGAAATCGGGGCGGAAGCGAGCGCATCGAATGCACGGTGTTACGTAATATTCGCGGTGTCGCGATGCGCGGAGCTTTTCGGAAAAATTTGACTCGTAATATTTCGATGCACTTCGCGCACACCTGAACTGCGGCGGATGTTCGAGATTAACGATCGATTCGCGACGATATCTTGGAGGGAAGCTATTAATCGTTCGCCCGCTTTCAAATTATCTCTCCTTTAATCCAAAACGACGTATCTCCTCAATTTTCACTTTCTTTTTCATTTAAAGATTTAATATGAAATTAATATTATTTTTAATTTTTCTTGTTGATACTATTTTTACAAATTAGAAAATATTTCAATATATATGCGGTGCAAGTTTCATCGAATTGTTGTTAAACTGGTTTAAAATGGGACAATTTTTCATTCACATTTTGAATTACTGTCAAACTTTAGCCGTCACTTTTAAACACAATGTCGATCAATTTGTATTTCTTTCATAATTTTTTTATTATTTTGAACAACGGACGATGCAACTTTAATTAGTGCTTCGGAAGGGGCCATTTATTCGGCAAAGTCCACTTTCTTGTTTAGAAAATATGGACGACAGACGCAACATTGTTCTTCTCTGGCGAAGGAAGTAACCTAACTCGCGTCGAGATCTTTTTTGACCGAGGAGGGCAGTACAGTTGCGGCACTTTCTCGTTGATATTTTCATCTTCGAATTATCCAAAGGCAGGGCGCTTCTCTCGCTACCACAAAAGGAAAGAGGTGTCCTTCCACACTTTGTGCGAATAATAGGTTCGCGTAAAATTTATTTAAGACCTAGCCACATTTCTGCGAGGTAGCCCGCGGCGATGTAACCGCACGTGAAACGAGAGTAATGCACAAGCCAACGCGCGCGACTCAAATTCCTTGGCGTGAAATTAAACATCCCCGCGGTAAAAGGATTAACAGCTCGATCCGCGTTTACGTTTCGAAGAGCGAGCGTTATGTTCGCGGTTACGGGCAATGGAAGTTCGACATAAAAATCGAACGCCGCGTCCCAATTATCGATTGAAAGCTCAGCGTGATATGGCGTTTATTAATCCGGACAGTTCGTGGTAAATTCATTGCCGGCCGAAATTCGATCGGCCAACTCGGCGATAATGAAAGCCCTCTTAATCCGCCTATTCATCCGCCCGCGCTGGGAATCCACGTGTGCGACGTGTGGAATCAGTAGATCGCGCGCCTGATCGATCGAAAACGCGAATCAGCAGGGGACGCGAACCGGACGCTGAATGTATCTGTTTCACTCTCGAGCTGGAACAATGTTATATACATGACGCGCGTATAAGACGAACGGAAAGTGCGGAATTAAAACGGTATTATATTTGGCGTCCGGAATAAGGTTCGTCCTCGTTTATCGCCATTCTCCCCCTTCGACACTTCGCGGGGGAAAAACTCGACGGTCGGAGGTTCGCGTTGCAACTTCCGCTGGCGTTTCAACGAAATCACGCAGATGCGGCGAACGGGCCTACGTAAGCGAGCGTAATGCGAACAAACGCGATGCTGGCGCTAATTGAAAATCGATGTGTACCCAATACGAAGTTCGCGGAGTTCGGGACGAAGAGCGCGCTCGATGAGTCCGCGTTTATTGGACGTTCTTACGTGTGGAATTGTGGAAGTTCTCGTTCTCCCCCATCCCTTTCTTCCTTCCGCCACCCCGCCGGCCCGGCCTTCGCTGTAAGGCCGAATGTACTCGGCGCGCAGCGCGGCCGTTTGTTCGTTGTAACAACCGTTTTTAATGAACCAAGCTTGCAATCCTCGCACATACGGCCGTGGTAACACAATGCAGCGGCAGGAAGTGGATTCGACGCAATCTGCCGGCGGTTCGTCGCGCTCTTCTCTTTTTCCCGCGATTTCACCGCATCTCCCGCGCTGCCTCCGCTCCCATGGATCACGCATAAAGCCGAAAGAACGCGAAGTTGTCGCGCGATGACGCGACTTTTCGGCAAACGCTGATAACGGAGGTAATATATTTTAATCGCGCGATCACACGAGCTTTTACGGTCCCCATCATTAATTACGAGTAGAATTCATTTCACACTGTCCAATTTTATATTTACGCCGAGTTGGTTTGTTGAACTTTACGTCGTGTATGTAGCAGCGCCTCGTTCAATGAGAGCACTTTAAAAGAGTTTCGGGCGAGACTGAAAGATTCCATTTCGAAACTTCTTTCATCGGAAGCAACTCGAACGTAATATCCATGAAGCTCTAAGAAATATACAATTTGCGTTTTCCTACGATTTCTTCGCTTTCGAGGGTCTAATAAAACACCCAGAACTCGTCGCGCCCTGCTGGCGCTATTAATTTTGTAATTGCTCTCGAAGGNGGGGGGGGGGGGGGGGGAAGAATCGTTTCGCCACAAGCGAAGCATAGTTTATGAGATTGGAACTTCTTCGCACGTTGAATAACACTTTTATCTCGATAAAAGTCGTCACGCAACGCTGATTGGTGAATTTGACAATGTACAGAAAGTGTGTCGAGTGTACTCCAATCTAGCGTCGAATAACTCGTCGATTTTTTGCGAAACAAATGATTAAACGGCCGACACCCTCCGAGGCTTTCGCAGCCCTTCTTTTATCGTCCACGGTAAAAAAAATAGGAGAGCCAATAAGGCACTAATTTTCGCGGCCCCTTCCGATTTCCATTAAATCCAATCCTCCTTTGTGTTAAGTTCGACACACTTTACATGTCCCAAATGGTTCGCACAAATTTGTGCGTTAATTTAACGCATTTAAGATGAATATGTTGGAGAGTAACGTAAATATTATGTAAAAAAACTAACACAAAATTAATACCCATAATATGTTAATGAACACTGAAATATAAAATGTGTTACTTTAACGCTTACACATGTTGAATATCGATTCAGCGCAAAATATATATTGAGATAACACGTTAAATAAACATAGATGATAATAGATGTTAAATTAATACACACAGGTGTGTGAAAAATTTAACGCGAAAAAATTCGAACAAGGACTGATTTTAACACGAGTACAGGATGTTTTGGACTTTGTGAGATCACTCGTCAGCATCCAACTGTCGGGGGAGGGAAGCGACGTTCATTATCGCGACCGTTCTTTCTCCTCGTCGTTAAAACGTATCGCGGCGTCCCACGTGCTTGTCGCCTCATCCGCTCCGTTCGGGTACTCGTCGTCTTCGTCGTCGCTTCTAATTTACATAGCTTCTCGTCGGGCACTTCTCATTATCGAGCGCAAGTACGTCCGTCGCGTAAAGTACTCGCAGTTACGGGCCGATCTTCCTCCGCTTTCGTGGCTCCGGGGGACGAACTGTGAGCTCCCGGCACTTAATTATTTAATTGCCGGCGGGAAGAGACGATCGCAAAATGGCGGGAATCGGGAACGTGACGATTAACAGCCGTGCCGAACCCTGCGGATCGAGCGCTTATGATAATGAGGGCCCGGGTGTCCGCGATAATGGGTATCCGCGAGTTCTTGCGCGTCCGGTGGAAGCGATTTGGCGCGGGAAGCGAGAGAGGGAGTGTTCTTTTTGCGACACGGGAACGACGCGAGGAGTCTCGAGGATTCGAAGTAAAACTAGACTCCCGCAGTCTTGCAGTGATAACGACGTTTGAAAAATTCGACAATTCCGAGAGATCCCGAAGTTTCTCTCTCGCGACAGTGGCTCGCGCTCCGCCGAGACCGTCCCGATGAATCTCTCTCTTCGGATTTACCCGAGTTTAAGGGGAATATAAATATTTGAGGGGACGCAATTGAACTCGGGAACGCGGTGACCGCGCGCAACGGAAACGCCTTAAAGTGTCCGCCCCGACAATAATTCCACGGGAGGAAAAGCCGAGTACGAAGGTGGAGCGGGGTCGGTGGAAAGGGGGTAAAAAGAAGAAACGTTCCGGCGAAGTTGGACACTCGTGACAAGGATGCGAAAAAAGGGCCAAAGGGAAGAAAGGGAGTGCGGGTGGTCGCGGGGTGGAAAGCCGGAGAAACCACGAAAGTTTTAAACGGGTCAGGAGGTCTTGTTCCAAAAAGTCGTTTGCGAAAGCTACGCCCGCGACGATATCGTGCAGCAGCAGCGGCGACGACAGAAAGGGAGCCTTTTTTCGGCCTCGATAAAGAAACGTTCCCCTTTGGGAGAGAGTCGATTTGACGTTACCCGTGTCGAGGCTGCAACGGAGATGCTGCGATTCCTTTCCGACGCGACTCTGTGCGTGTCGGGTGACAGTCTGTGTGTTCCATTCAGATACTTTCTCCCTTCTCGATGTAATTAAATTTTTCAACTCAACAGAGAAGGGCTTTCTCCGTGTCCTTTGATGCACTTTAGTCTCCGGCCATTTATTAAATGGCACTACCGACGATATCAAGCAAAGTATACGAAGCGAAAGCACGAAGAGAAGTCCGGAGTTTCTTGAATAGCGTGAAATTTTAATGACTATGGCAATTAAATAAAAGTTAACGATACGACGCGGGGTATACACTTTGCAGTTTTAGCGCACGTTTGTTACTATGATCACCGAGACGTCGTTAAACGAGAATTACAACGCAAGTATATACATATATATCTATTTGTTGAAATTAATTCGAAATTTATTCAAGTGATTGTGTCCGCCATAAATATTCGGCGACACGTTCGATGTGGTTATGATAAAGCTTTGTTCTCTCTTTCTCTGTCTCTTTCTGTCACCTTGTCGTCGTAACTAAAGGTATTATTGGCTACGTACTATATAAGCTCTCCTGCGAATTCTCTGACGGTGCTTGTTATAACAAAGTGCTAAGGAAACTCGAAGATTCGAGGTGTCGGCCGGATTGTCTCCCTCGTTCGTCGCTCGTCAGAAACTTCTTCCAGAATCAGAAGTATGGATGTACGATAGGGTCGTGGTTGGTTAAGATTCTCGAATACTTCGAATGTACCTTTCATCTCCGGATTCGCGCGGATAATTCCGCTCTGGCGAATCCTTTTACGGGGCTCCGAGGTGACAACCACTTTGTATTAAACCGACATCGCGGATCTTACGTGCACATTCTACTGTGCTTAATGCATACGTAATTGATAATGAAACTATAATAGTTAATAATTGTTTTAATGTAATAATAAGAATAACACGGCATTGCTTTCCTTTCAGCCCAATAGAATTGTCGTCCGAAGGTCGCATCTTTAAAATTTGCGCCAGCATGTGTCACTCCCTCGCAAGAGTGGCTTTCGCATGTAACTTCACCGCATACGTATATAACTAAGCAATTATATTAGAAAGCGCGCCCTCTGATCTCTGTTCCTACCATTCCGCTCACGGAAACTCGGATCAAATAGCAATGTCGTGTCACGTAAACCTTAAACCACTGTTCCGTGATCTCTCCCTCTCTATCTCTCTCTCTTTCCTTCTCGCTCGCGCCCTTTCTACAATAACCGTGGAAGTAGAACGGGGAATGTTCCGGCCCACAGACGACGTCTGTCCCGAACTTCTCCCGCACAAGAGAGACACGGTGCCTTTCATCCCGAAGAAAGCCTCGCCACGAGGGGCTGAACTTCGGCTTGATTACGAATTGAAGGTATATCGTGCGATTCTCGTGTGCTCGCAGTTGACGTAAGGTGGAATAAAAGGGACGTCCGCCGGTTTTGTCACCCTTGTAACCGGCCTCTGCGCAGCTTGCGCGAGGAAAGAACAATCTTACTCGGCGGACAGTCGCACACACACACACACGTAGGCGGTTAAATATATATGACCGTCGTCGTGTGACGTTGGGCGAAAAGCAGAGAATTGTAAATCCGGATTGGAAAGTTCGGAAAAGTCGCCGTCGAATAATAGTTCGGAAACCCGAACGTGCACGTATGTGTGCACTGAGATTGCGTGTGTGTGTTGTGTGTGTGTGCGAGCAGCATCGAGCGTGCGACACTTAAACGAAACTTCGTAACGAAGCAACCGTGTGCTGTTACCGTTATCGACGTACGAGACAAGATTATAATTTAATCTACTGGCGGAAGCGGCGAGCGCATCTATTAATATCGAGCGGCGAGCTTTGCGCCGTTTTCTTGCGGGCGAGCGAGAGAAAGAGGACACGCTTTCCGGGAATCCGCTCGCCGTTATTAAACTCGTAGTTATGCAAGGGGAGGATCAAAGGGGTATCGAAGGACTTTTCTCGACGGACTCTAATCGCGAGTGTGTTACCATTCGGTGAATTGAACCAACGAGGAGTTTGCAAGAGTTCCGGTAAATATAATATCTCGTGCGCGGGATTGCTTGAATTTTATTTATAAGTTAATTGCGTACGTTTATTGCTATCGTATTTACTATTGTGTGTTGCAATTAGCGATATTCAAATGTGAAAGTTGAGAATACTAAAATATTATCGGACAATTTATCAAGCGAGTTAATTAATGGTGAAAGAGGTAATGGTGAAAAAAACAAACGAACGATTGCTAATACATATCATACGTGTGAATTTTTGGGTGAACACGTTTCTTCGCGCCGTGATTTAACCGTTTTTCGACAATTTCCGGCGCGTTACCTACAAGATATTTCTCGGATGAGACGGCACATCGTTTATCAAGTAAAGTATGTCGATACACGTGCAACGTAGTTCCGTATACCGCATTATCAGAAGTAAGAGGACGAGGGTAATCCTTTTTAGGGTGTTTGTCGGGATACCTCTCGTATCGAGGTCCTTTAAAAGGAATACTCACTTTCACGCTGCACCACCTGGCGGAAGGTAATTCTCTTAAAGATTCGCCACTCCCATAAATCTCGACGTGCACTTGTGCGTATCCCCACGAACTCGTATTGGGAGTGAGAAAGGTGGAGCGACCGTGAAAAAAAAAAAAAATAAATCAAAAAGAAAGAAAAAGAAAGAAGAGCGCGGCACGAGTAACGGCAGCAAAAATGCGTATCGGCGGTGGCTCGAAGCGTCGACTTCCCGTGAAATTTTACTTGGGATTATCTACCGCCTCTAAATGATCGATCGTATTAAAAAATAAAGATAATCGTCTTTAACAGGATTAAATTTTGAGCGAGGTAGCCATTAATCAAACGTTGTGAAACGAAGTTTCTAAATCCACTATCTGATACATCAGATTGAGAATTACAAACTGAACGTTATTTTCACGCCGAACAAAATTCCTTTACTGGATTCATCAATAGAATTTCGCAAATTAATTTTGCAAAAAACCATTAGGGCGTGAAAATATAAAATTTGCTCAAGCAATTTTTGTTGTTGATTGTTTTTATATTGGTTTTATGTATATATATTATTATTACATTATAATTATTACTAATATTTCTTCAGGCCGTTTTCCTCCCGCGATAAAAGCGATTTACCGCGTGTCCGGGAAGATATGTGATCACGGGATAGATCGCGTATATCACGAGTTGCGGGACATCGTAGATCATACTTGTCGATACGTAAGTAGAAGCTCCGGCCGTTCCGCCGAGTTAGGGCCACGGGGGGATGCAATTCGGCGATCCCGCCTGCTGGGGATGGCCAATGCAGAAATCAGCTTTATGCTGTTAGTTTACATTCCGGGACTAGATATGCCGGGTGGTGCGCATACGAAGATACAAGCGGACCTACCATTCGCGAGCTTTACCGTGGATCGCCACGGCACAGTTACGGCGTAATGGAATGCATGGCCGGTGTACATCGGTGGTTTCGAGATGGGTAATCGAAAACCGGTACCGTGCTTTGCCACCCCGCCATTTCCTCCGCCGATAATGTGAGAGCGGTCGGGTACAACTGCCTGGAAGATCGTGCCAAAACACCGCCTTAACACGACGATTCCCACGTTGCGGAACGCGGGTCACTCGATCGTTTCCTCGCGCCTCGGAAATTCGCGGGTATCCTAATCACGCGCGAATACCTGGCAAGGTGAAACTCGCTCTCGCGTTTCCAGAGTAAAGCACGAGTGACATTCAAATGTATTACTGGCGTTATAAAAGATACAGCTTGAAAAAATTATACTGTTGCGAAGTATTTGAAATTAATGTGGTTAGAATGCTTCAGAAAGCATGCTTTATTTTTTATTACCGAACAGTTTTTTGAATATTTCTTGGAAATGGAGAGACTGTGTTATCCGTCAATATCTTCTGTATTTAAGAAAATGTAATTTTATCCATTTATTTTGGGAACAAATGCAAACAATTAATCGTGAAATGGCAAAAATGTCGTCAATTGTCTTATTAATTAAATATACGTTTTATTCAATATCGGGTGAAAATCTCACCAACTTATTCAAAAAAGAAAAGAAGAAAAATCGGCTGAAGAATATAATGCATAACTCTTACTTCTGGGAACTCCGCACAGCGCACAGTTAACCAGCCAATCCGCATTGCGGAAAGGAGTCTTCATCTCATTTGTTTGGAATAAAAACTGGGATTCCCAATTGATATCGCAGTGGGGCAATCTATTTTGGGACAACTTTGGCCATTCTAATCAGAATCTATGCTTTACCTGGGTAAATCGTGAGAAATTTCTACGCGAGCCCCCCGATTCGTTCCCGTGGCCGAGGATTTGACGCGGTCTCGCTCGTCACCGGCGCCGTTGTTGTTCCTCACTCTCATCCTTCGCTTACGCCGTCGCCGTGCGCGTTGTTCGCAAAATTGCCACAATGCGATTAACGCCGGTGTACTACGCAGTGTGTTCACCTTGATACATTTCCCTATGCCGGGGACGTGATACAACATTTGCGTAACTGCGGGCGCTAGTATTAAATCTCGGTGTACCGGAGGGTAGCGAAACATTACTCGCAATTAGATCGAGACGTTATACGACCGGCCCGGTGCAATCTGCAGTTTGCAACTTCGGCCAAGTCGTTGGAAGTCCATGCCTTCCTGTTACCGTCTGCGCGCGCGGCGGTCCCTCGGTTTGCGCTACACGGCGGTACGCAAACCATGGACGACGCCGCAGTGTGTTTGCTCGTAAACCTCGCAGCCGCGGTGTACGCTCGGAAAGCACTCGATGGACAGTCGCTGCAAATCCTCTTCGGCGCCAAGCTCTCGGTTTCGGACTTGTCCGCGACTTCGCTGTTTGTTTCATCTCACCTGCGCTCGATCGCGTATCTCTCTCATTTTCTCTACTATACGTCCCGTATCTATGTTTAACGACGAGTTTTTCAACTCAATCACGCGATCACGGTGGCCTCGATCGTTCGTCGAGGCAGATCAGTTTCGAAATATCTCTCGCTTCGTTTTTTATTTCCGGCGCGTTCCCCTTGTGTAATGTTGTCACGTTAATTAACATCGGTGTACATGTGTTTCGTAATGTGATAATATAACGTACTTTGCAAGTCCTTTGCAGGCATAAAGAGAATTTTTTTCCCAGAGTGAGAATATTTTTTTGAGACACGAACTCTTTCTCTTTGACGCTTTTGAGATTAAACTGAGTCGGGCGCGCGCGCGCAATATTTTCAGCGCTGCATGTCTGCTGCGTGTCAATTTTTACAGCTGCAAATTGTGTTTTTGATCCTACCTCGAGAGAAGTTTTACCGTTTAATAAAATGTAACGCCCGACGAGAGCAGACACGGTATTTACTCGTGAATTATTTCGGAATTCATAAATGTGAAAATGTCGGGATGATCTCCGTTTGCGAGATTACAGATGTAATCTCTCGTGAGCCGGAAGGCTCGCAGGCTCGAATCTCACGAGTTAATGCCGCGTCTTCTCGCGCCTGTAAATATTCATGACAGAAAAAATGGACCGCGGAGAGAAGATAATGGACGATGAAATGCTAATGGAACAAAGTCGTTCGGTTCTTTTGTTATTCGTCGCGGGGAGCGGTGGCCGTTTCTTTCCCGCACGTTCCCAGAGACTCGCTTAACTTCCCTCCAGCGAACCGTGTTCCCTCTCTCCCTCACTCGACGTTGATAGAAACGATTAGTGGAATTAATGCAAATCTCAGAGGCAAACGTGTCATTTACATGTCTGATTACCCTCAAGCCTCCCGTCGGTTACATCATCGTTCCCATATTTGCCCATCGGTGCTGATTGCCGGAGAGAACGTCGTGTCCGCATAATTACAATCCTAACCATGTTAATGAGAATTTAAGGGACCGAATCGTAAATTTGCAGCCGATGCATGGATTGTTTGCGGAGACCGGATCTCGCGATGCACCTAATATTGCCGAGCGAAATTGGAAACTGCACGCGGACTGCATTTGCAGGGGATGAGTAAAAAGGGGCGGAAAAGTCGACGCGGCTCATATTATACGTTATACATGGTAAATAATATTAGAATATCATTGTATATAATGAGATAAAATATATCATTATATTACAATATTACGTACAAGATATCCGAATGTTTTTTTTAGATTCTCGTTGTACGCAGGCGAATCTGAAACGGTTCTGTCGCAAATGAGAGAGGCTGCGTGTTGCTTCTATAAACGTGTCTGCCATATTTCATCAAGTCACGACGTTCGATTCTTTCAAATTTGAGAGATTGTTTTCTCTTTTTTTAATATCATGTCGCTACTCCGACTCATTAGCGAGCTACAGCCGTTTAAAGTCGTAACATCGAGATGTATATAATATATATATGTAATAATTACACCAATTGATAGTACAACAATTCGATACACATTTACAGAGATTATATCGCATCCGCAATAATTTCTAACGGAATTTGCGCATATTGCAAGAGATAATTAAAGCGAGTTTTTCCCTGGTATTACCGCGTACTAATTATTCCGTTGTTTTTGCGCAAGTACACGCGCACCAGCGAGATAGGCTCGTCGGGAATTTTCGTGCCGTACTGCAGACGACGTCGGCACCTCATCCGCACTGATTATTGCTTTTTCATAAATTGCTCACCGAGGCAGCGACGATTCGATTACGTAGTAATTTGCTGTCGAATAATTAAATCCCGTCGAGACGACGAAGCCGGCGACGGTGAGAGGCAGTGTCGCTTTTACTTAACGCAGGATGCCGGAACCGACGGATGCCCGAATTTCGCGCCCGGAAGACGCGAGGGAGACGCACTCGCTTGGCGCGTATTCGTGAATCTCCGAGACATTTCTTCGCCACGAGGACATCGTGCGAAATAAACGAAGTAATCAAGGATGAAGTAACTGATTCAAGCGGGGCAAAGATGATTTCGAGAACGCAATTTTTGGGGAAGGCAAATTCGCAATTAACTTCCACTTCAGCCGGGGACGAATCGCGACCTCTCGTCGACTTCGACGTTCTCGCCATAAGCTGGAGAAGTAATTTCTGCCGGATTAAAGTCGATATGGAGCAACCGTAGGACAACGTCTTCTTCACGCAGAACTTTCACGAAAATCGAGTTTCAGCCACGTAAACGGATAAGGGAACTTTGTTTTTCGATTAACTTGAACGCAAGTTCGCTTCATTGCGCCGAAGTTAGCGAATATTGTTGCAACACGATGGCTCGGTGTTACCGGCGCGCCCTTGGCGTTACACGTGGTAGTTTCGTATCGAGCTTCATTAGGAATATCCCGCCACTTTATGTTACGCGTAAACGCGGGATGGAAAGTAGTCGAGGGCAGCGCACGAGTAGCCTCTCAAAACGTTCGCCGCGCGAGGACGCAATTTCGATTCCGCCCCGAAATATACGCGGGCGCGACGGACGGTAAGTTTCACCGAAAAATTTCATTTCGCCGAACCGCTTTGACAGTAACTCCAGTTAGCAGGTGGCGCGCCGCGCGACAGGCATTTTTTGATTAATTTTATGAAGACAGGCGGATTCGAGTCTACGTCATTCGCAGGTTCAAGCTCCCCCCTCTCTCTCTCTCTTTCTCTATCTCTAGCGCGGAGAGACTTTCGACGGCCGCCCCCGGGCCGTCTAATAAATATTTCCCGACGGAATTTAGAGCGGCCGCCCGACTGGCGCTTACTCTTCCCGCGCGAGAGATCGATCGCCGCGTAGCAGGTGCGCTCGATAATCGGTCTCGTCGCACTTCACGACCCTGAAGAGTTTCGGCTCCCGGCGTGGGAGGACTTAAGCACCCCAGTCAATTGCTCCGGATGCAATTTGTCGCTCTCCACTGCGGGGGTGAAGGGCTCGCCTTACCGCGTCACGTCACGCCAAAGCTTCATTCGCGAGTTTCGACGATGCGTCGCGACGATCTATCCCTCTTCCTTCCTCCCTCCCTTCCCCTCTCTCTCTTTCGTACGGCCGCGACGCTAAAACTTGGATTAGTTTGCTTTCAGCTGCCGCGATGTTAGTTCAACTAGCCGAGGCGGCTCGCGCGGTGAGTCCTCCTCGAGTTCGAGCGCCGACTCTCCTGTTTCGCCAACTCGGCGCGCGTCACACCAGACCGCGAATCTTAACGCCGCGACAAGCGAACGCTGCGAACTCCGAGTGAGCTTTGCGATTAATCTGGCCTTATGCGTCTGTCGATCTCCACTGGGAAACCCGAGCCGACGGCTGGAGCCGGAGCGAGCACGATCGAACGGGTCGTACGTTTGAACACAATCAGGGAATAATTCGAGAGATCTTTCGAAGATCGGAACGTGATTCAGAAACTTTGGACGCTATGAAAGAGAATCCTCTCTAGTTATAGTTCCGGATCTTAGAGGTCGCCCACCCTGTTGCCGTTGGATCCTTGCTTTCTTGTATTCGTTCTAAGAAAATTTCGCATCGTTAAATTCTCGGTATATTTTAATTTAATAAATTCCGCAAATAAATAACAGAGGAGAAAATGCTACTATAGCTCTTGTAAGTATGATTTCCTCCGTTATTAGGCGAATTTTAGCGACTACTTATGGAATCATTTGGCATAATACCACCTTCTCCTTTCACTCAATTTTTTGCATGAAAGAGTATTCTTGAAAAATATTTAAATTAGTAAAAAATTAGGTGATACGCATGAAAATGGTCGCACGTTGAGACCTTCGCGGGAAGAATATTCGCAATCGAAGGAGCGTTGAACGGTAAAAATATCGGAGTCGGATTGGCGTAAAATCGACTTTGTAACGCGAACTCAATCGGAGCCTTATTTCGGGCTTTAGGCGACGTGCGAATTTTCCGCGCGAGCTCCGCGAGTATTCCGACGTGTTCGCGGCGATTTCTTACGCACATTACTCGCTCTTGTGGAACGGGAAGTTGGCCGTCTTCTCTCAGTCGACTCGGCCCCGAGGAGAATTCCTCGCTCGCGTTCCGTCCATCACAAACGGTCCTGATTCAATCGGACCTCGAGATGGGCCACTGCGCAACACGCTGCTAGATTTGTCCCTAACAAAGGACTTTGATTCGACTGTGTGTTCTACCTTCGGCATACCTACGTGTAATACATTTGTACATTCAATCTGCGTTTCGCCAGCGTACAACGTCGTAAGGCTACTCCTGAGAGACGCTTCTCTCTCATTATAGGAACAGTTAGCTTTGGGATAATCGCTTCCAGATAACGATCGATCGACACACCGCCACGTTTCACCGACCTTTTACGCTTTATTTCGTATTGCCATGCCGTCGTGCATTTCTCATTCGCACGATATCAGATGTGAATAATTACGAACACGCCAAAAACAAAAAAAATACTGAACACGTCTTTTATCAAAATTGATTGATCACTGAGATTAATTTCGCTACATAATGTAATTAATGTAATTCAAAGTGTCTTCCGGTTGTAACCGAGTAAAATTAATTTCGGCGATTAATTAATGTGAATAACGATATATGGATAGCAGGATAAGTTTAATTCTAACTTTAATTTCGTAGCGCGTGTGTGTGTGTGTTTGTGCGCGCATTGAACAATTGTCCGCTGCATCGTTTTGAGTTATATTTCACTGATAATATCATTAAGGGATCACGCGAGACGGAAATTGTAATATTACGTATACCGCGCTGCCGCTTTGTAACGCGAGTGTGCCTCTGATCGACATTTAATAGCGTTCCAGTGACATTAATCGACCGCCAAGGGCGAGATAGCTTCGATCCATCTAAGCATTCCCGAGTCCTCAACAGCGACTTTATCAAATACCAATCGACTACATTTTCGACGATCTTAAACACGGAATATTCGTCACTATCGGACTCAGCCCGGGAATTTCATCTGCGCCCTTCGAATATTTCCATTATCGACCCTTCGGTAGTCTGCAATACCGAGGAAGGGTGGCGAAGAAGGTCTTAAAAGGTAGACGGGAAATTCTTTCGATATGGTCACTTGAAGATCGCGTGACACACGAGACTTTCCCATTTTCGTTAAAAAAGATATATGCACGTATAAATAAATATAAATATATGTGTGTGTGTGTGTGTGTGTGTGTGTGTGCGCGTGCGTGCGTGCGTGCGTTTATTTCTCTCTTTATATTATATATATATATAAAGAGAGTGAGAGAGAGAAAGAAATGAAAAACGATCGTTTAGAGACAAAAAAGATATTCCGCTGCGGAAAAGATCGCTCACGAGGGTGTACCTTAAAGTTTATTTAGGACGAATAAATTTTGTAGACAACTGTCTTATGGCGAGAATATACGGCCGTGCGATAAAACGCAAGAAGAATGTGTATTACGTCCTCTTGGCCAATGGGAAAGATCTTATGGGATTTGGAGCGGGTTTTGGGAGAGCCGGCCACCGTCGTTTGGAACCGCATTTGGGAAAAATATTTTTCTACCGTGATTCCTTCTCTCTCTCGTTGACTTTTTGTCGTCGCCTTTGGCGAACACGAAAGGCGCGGCCGAGCGCGCTTCGCGAAGATGTTAAAATAATAGGAGAATTTTTCGCATGAGCCCGCGGAGAGGTTCAACAGGGATTACACAAGTACGATCCTCTTGAACCCTTCCTATGTAGATACCAACCGTGTGATTAAAAGCTTCAACATTGCCCGACGTAAAAAGACCTTTTCTACTTCGCGTTTGCATTGTCGAATTCTACTGTTTTATTTCACGCGTCATTATGGAGTCCTCACTATATGCCGATTGAGCCTTCCATTCCCGTATTTTCGGCGATTAATATTCTTGGCAATGTTCTACACATTAATATATATAGTTAGCATTGTTTTATACAAACAGCTTTCTTTACTACTATATTTTGCATAATATTGTATTTTCTTATATTATTACATTTTATCATTTATATTATTATATTATCGTATTATTTTATAATAATTCGTTATATTATACTTTTTTTTTTCAACAACAGAGAAAAAGACGCGTATTTGAATACGTCACACTATGAGTATCTCACTCGGCAAGATTACGTCGCTGTGTCATCCGCGTTTTTAAATACTTGCGACAATTATGCTAGAAATTACAATTGTCCCCCGTCTCCGGCGGACTTGGCCTCCGCGCGCGTTAATAAATAGTTAATAACTATGTGCCCACCTTTTATTTTCCGCGCAGGGCTATATCATCCTCACGCATATAAATATCTCGCGTATATACAGAGCAACGTGCACTTTTAAAGGGCCATTTACTTCGGGGCCCTCGTGCGTTGGCTCGTGCCGTAAATCCGGCTGGTTTTCGCGCGTTTCCAACATTTGGCGGAAGTGCCAGAACCAGAAGTAGGCGGACGAGGAGAAGGAGGGAGAGAAAGGGGAGGAAGAGGAGAAAGAGGAGAACGAGGAGGAGGAGGGCGAGGAAGGGTTCATTTTCACGCAGACGAAGTGTTGTACGCCGTTTAATAACGGCGGGGAGAGTACGAAAGAGTGCGATACGATCGTAGTAGACAGAGTGCGAGAAGGTCTGTGCGCGCGAAAACGCGCCGACTGGCACGTAGACCGCTTTTATTAACCATATTTTAACGAGACATCCCGATAAGTTTACAATAGCCCGCCGTCTTCCCTTGTCGACACGTTCATGAGATTTATATGCAAGCTCATATGCATTATATGCGCAATTTTACCGCGATGGAATTACGTCATTCGAAGTTACTCACGAGCTCCTTTTTACGCTTCGTAAGACTGTTATAACTTGCGCGTGAACGTGCTTTAGAGGCTTTACAGGTAGATAACGTTATGCGAAGTTGTCTTAATAACTTTAAGTTTAATAACGTGTTTTCTTTNCCCCCCCCCCTCTCACTCTCTTTCTCTGTCTGCATCCGTTCACCTCGACAAATCACATTTACATACAATCAGTCGACGGAAGAAGTTATATCCCAGACGTTCTTTCTCTCCAATTCGAAAACGTCACCGCATTGTATTTTGTTATAGGGCGAAAGTGCCAATAAAAGTAACGGATTAGGGGAGACGCTTTCGAACTTTCCACTTTGCGTGTAACATAGGATATTCTCGCAGCGGCGGCGACGGCGGGAATCGCTTGTCGATATCGTAGCTTCCAATTGGCCCGTGAAAAATAAAAGTGGTTATCGCACGTGCGGGGTTGATAACAATCGAATTAAATTCTACGCCGTGTAGAACGGCATTACCGTTCGGAACACGTGTGACGTGTTTCAATTTTGCGCGAGGCGTTCGGTGTGGGTGGTCGCGCGCGATCGCGCGCCGGCAACCCTTTTCTCCCTCTAACGCAGAGCGGAGCTGCGGCAAATATTTTCCAGGTAGATGAGTCAGACTTTAACGCGATTATGATTCGGTAAACCGATACGTGACGCACTTTGTTGCACACAATGCGTCCTTTATCGATCCCCGATATACCGTTGACGGCTTCCCTTTTACCTTTCAGGTCTCTTGCACGTACAGCGCGCGCTCGCCCTCTCGAAATTTTCCGCCCTTTTGAGTCTTCATCGACGGTTAAAGATTGAGTTGTACTTTCAGCGGCAAAATTGTAAATTATGCTCGCGCGGAATTATACGAGCACGCGCGGAAGACTTTGAGAAAAATGGGCCGGGAAAATAGGCGAAGAAGACAAAGACATTCTCTCTCTTGCGTTGAATACTCGCGAGCGAATCGTCGAATTTCCCGTCCGCTATCAAGTGTTGCACTTTAATTCGAAATTGACGATGCCGTTCTCAGACGTTCGATTATTCGTCGAGTAATTTTGCGTGTAATTCCTTCTCGTGGCGAAAGACGGTTTCGTCGCGCTTCGGGGCGCGCGCTGTCTCGCAGGTGTCTTTTCACGCGGTTATCGGAAATGAAATTCTCAACAATGGCACTGTAAGCCGGCTACACGTAATTACTTCAAACGAGAGCTTATAATTAATACTATTTCGCCCAAGTGTCGCCGCCGGGGAATTAACGGGCGGGAGAAGAAGTGCGCGCGATATTTCGCGACGGGTATTTCGCGCGTCATATTAACGAAACTTTCCTTCTTCAGGCACACACACACACACACACACAAGCAGCTATGTGTGCACGTAGACACATTCACATTGGCGGTGCTCGTTGTTGGAACTTCGTGTTCGGCTTGATTAATGCCATTGATCACGATTTACGTTCTTATTCGTCTGTAACACGCGCGGCGTCTATTCCCGTTACGTTTACTTAATTCAACTTGATGGTAATCGCGTGTGCGTTCACGTTTCGTTCGCACAGAGTCATCAATCGTTTTATCCTTCTCGTATTTCGCATTCCGTCTCTTTTCATAAAAGAAAAATTCACTCTTGCGCATTGGCGGTTGATAATAATAATCAAGTCGAAATTAATTAATTAATATAGTGCTTCTGCCCGGCGAATGGGGAGGTTCGGGTTCGACTTCTGGCTGAGGCAGTATTTATCGCGCAACGGTAAATGGAATCGAGAGATATATTACTTTAATTGTTTCAATACTCGGAATATGGGCAAAAAGAAGGGAATTAAATATACATAAAAAATAATCGGGACTCATTCAGGATTCGTTTAGCGTGGAAGATTGATTCACCGTTTGTCCGGAGAATTTTCCGATGCGTGCGTCATTATCGTTGGCTCAGCAATATATCCCCCCGCAATAATTAGAATAATACGTGGCCACAGCAATCGCAACTTGACCCTCAAAAGTCCGTTTTATTTCTCCACAGTTAGTCATCAACAGAGCCTACGTAAATACAAGTTTTTAATTAATTCGCACCGTATCATGAGTTGTTAGTGTTACATACTGTCTTTCTAAGCCAAAAGAATGTATGTTTTCATTTTGCATCTTTTTTACTACTAATGATTATGTCACTTTCGCTTCGGAAACGCGAATGTCGTATTCGAAATTGTCCTCTCATAGCGAGAATAGTAACCTGAACAGATGGAGATTCGGTTCTTTCGGTTCGGCAGAGACTAACTTCGAGATGAAGCTAATGAGTTGCTCGACCAATCCGCGATATTGTTTTCGATGTTAATTACATTGTCAGTTGTAAGAACACTTTATGTTCTAAAATTATTTAGTATTAGCAGCTGCTTTATGTTTCTCTAGATTGTGTTGGAGCAAACGGGCGGATTTGTTGACGTCATAATTAGGCAATACGGGTTCGCATTGTGACGCAATAGATTATGCCGATAATGTTCCACGTTGATAATTATTCGCGGCGTTTAAGCGATTTCGTGGACTCTGTAAATTACGATAATCCTGAAATAAACGATTAACACGGCGGAACTTTCAGTATGTAATCGTTTATCGCGTTAAATCGTGCTTTCAAAACTCGCTCGATTTGACCGATGTTTACCTAATAGAATTAATGTCTAATAGAATTAATTTATCGTTACGCAGATGTCTGGAATTATTTTCAGATAATAGGAAGTCAAAACGCTGCTCGCGCGTTCTTCCACGAAGGAAGATTTTATTTTATACCGAAAGTAGCGATTTTTCTTCCGCGACCTTCGCTGTATTAGAAGGAGAATCATTAGGATCTCGATGGAACGTCAGCTGTTCCGAGTTTATTAGCTGCGATTAAAATAACTTAGCTCATATTTGACGTCTCTCTTGAGAAATTTCCCCTTCAAGAGATCGGAATTCTTCCCTCTTGTTATTTATTTGTTCATGTAATTAAATCTGTTACTTTAAATAAACATGCCATAAACTAATATTCTCGATCTCTGGCCGTAGGTGATTTAATATTTCCACGTTTATTCGTAAAAATTACACTCACAATACATAGAACTTTTAAAATAATATTATTACAATATTATTGTAACAGCATCAGAGAGAAAAATTTGAGAGAGACAAACATACACACATACATACATACACAAGCACGCACGCACGCACGCACGCACGCACACACACACACACACACACACACACACACACACACACAACCTATTTATTTGACGCAAATTACATAACGAAACTATTAAATGCTGTATTTTGTTAATCACTGCACTTTTATTTTTAATTCGATATCGTACGATTTTTAATTTATATCATTTTATTTAAATACATGTGTACGAAGCGAAATTCAGTTCGCCCGCAGGAAAGCCATAAAAACGTTGGAAGTTTCCCGGACACAAAGCGGCGCACCGAGCGTATCTAGGCGCGCCAATTTGCACTTCAGTAAAAATTAAATTGCCATTTGCTTTGGAGCGCAGATGCCGATATTAACGATCAAAAAGTTCGCAGGGTCGTTAATGGAAGCGGAGCTGATTCGCGATTGTTCCTTCGCCCCTCCCCCGCCCTTCGGTGACCTGGTGTTTAACCTAAATATTCAGGCGGAGGAAAGTTCGCCGGCGCAAACTAACAAATTATCACGTAATTCCGAAATATTCCCCAGGGATGGAGGTGTGGTGCATTCGAATTCCCGAATATACTCGCGAAGACGATTACGACGACGAAGACGCGTCAGGATTGACGACGAAAAATTCGCCGTTGAATGACGGCGGCGTCAGGAATAATAAGGTCACGTCGTCGTACGCGGGGCCAACAAAATTCGCGCCACTCCCTCCGTCATTTATGCAAACCGAGTGCCTGATATTTTCGTCAGCCGGCAGGAGTTCCCAGCAAGTGTCAAGAGAAACTGCCGATCACGACGTGACTCGGCATGCATATCCGGAGTGCATAGGAAGGATTGCCCCTGTCGGGAGAAGTGGCGCGGTTCTTCCCGGCACTTGGAATTTTCGGGAGGACGAAGCCACGACCGGGGGAAAAAGTTCGATGTTGAGTCGATCGAAGAAAGTTGCCGGCAAATCCGATGTTTCCTGCAAAGATACGAAAGTAACGAGCGAAGCAATCTGCGAGGCTTTGCAGGGATTGAACTGCCGCGAAACGGGTGAGTACGGTTTACCATCGCGAAGAAGAAGGTGACAGAGAGGTGGAGAGGAAAGAGGGGAGAGAGAGAGAGAGAGAGAAGAAAGTCCATAAAATACACACTGTTGGAAATGCTACTGCGAAAGTTAAACGCAACTGCATCAAGTTTTATGCATAAATACACGAATGCAGTATATAAGGGCGTCGATAGTAATTTAAATTAATGGAACGTTCCTTTAATTAAGAAAAAGAAATAGTTGTGTGAATAAATGCAAGTGCAATTTATAAGAGCGATGTAACATATAACCTCAGTATACACGCCGCGTCTAAGATAAACTTAATTCGTGAAATATTATTTATTATTTTTAAGGCAAATGAACTATATAAATGAAAACTGCATATTATCTACTACAAAAAAAAAACATTGGATGCACGAAATATTTACTTTTTATATTTGACAGAAAAACTTTTAGAAATCCTTGTATCTTTGCCCGTAGGAGTGGGATATACGACCATTCACGAATCGGATGTACGGCTTGTAAAAAATGTACAAATAATACTTATACAGATATTCTCCCATAAAGACAGTAATTCCGGGTCAGAGATCAAATCGCAAGAATGTTATCAAAAATTTCAAAGTCAACGCAACAACGTCACGATGTCTGGGAGCATCCAAGCTCGCCTTTCGCTCCTACGGAAAGGAAGAAAGAACAGAAAATGTGGAGGACAAATCTGACAAATTCGAGTAGAAATGTTATTGTGTCTGAGAATTCATTCGAACGTCAGCGAGAACGAATTGGAATGTCGTTTCTCAGCGCGATTCTCCCGCGGCAAGACTCGGGAGCCGGAAACAATCGTCGCCGTCGACGATAAACAGCGCGCGCCGCGGTAATTATTTCGTACAAGTCGCGCGTCATCAATCGTCATCCACGCAGACGTAACGTCGATTACGTACTACGTGGTTTTCGAACGCGAACACCGGCTCGCTAACGCGGGAGGATCCGCTGCAACTCCCGGTCCAGCTTCTATTCGGACGCGTGGCCGCAGTGATGTACATGATGCGCGCATCCATCCGTAAATGGTCTCTCTATCAATCGTTGTCGATATGACGTTTCGCGTGTAGGTTTTGCGCGATATTCCTCGCCGATAAACCCTCGCGAATAACTCTTTGCCAAGTTTCACGACCGACGCCAGTTGGGCCCGAGCCACCTAATCTCGCGCGTTCCTCTACGGTTGTTTCACTCGGAAGCCATGTTGTTGTCGAAAAAACGCGCACGTTTCGACAAAATGCTTATCGGTCACTTCTGCCCGGAACCTGTTCTACTGTCGTTTATAATCTCTCCGAAACCTCGAGACCGGTGCGCTCCATGATACTCGAAGTCTTTTTGTCTTCGAGAAATCTCCTTCCTCGAATTTATTGGAACGATGTGATTTGGATAAGCCGCGATTCGTTAATGGATTTTTCTCGAGCATCCGCAAGAATACGATTGCAATCGTGTGGGGCCTCCGAAAGACCGCTGAAAGCGTTGTTCTTGGTAAAATTATTTCCCGCCCCGCCGCGGACATAACATTTCGACATTTGTTATCCCGACCGGCGTTTTTGCTGTTTCACACTATGCAATTTATCAAATCAATTCTATTATAAAGTAATATAAAGTAATAACTAAAAACATCTTTGCCCGGCAACAATAAAAAAATAGAATAGCGTCCTTTTTGTTGTCTTTTTCTTTTCAAATGCAACTTCTCTGTATTATTTCTAATAAAGTTCAAGAGAGGCAGCTGAGTCCGCTACGTTTTGCCGGGAAGCTTTTCAATTGTCCGTTATCCCTAGGTTATTTTCCCGGTCGGGACTCCTCCCGGTCAAGAAGGTGGCTTCGCGGCGCGCCATTCAACGTATGTACGCGCACGGATTTCATTTCCGGTTGCAGAGTGCCTCGCCGAGACAGGCGGACACCGTGACTATCTCGAGCGTCGTGATTCGGATCATCGCGAGTGGAGCGGGGATTTTCAAGAGGACGAAACGGATTATCAAGAGCGAGGGGACGTGGAAGAGGGTGGTGAAAGGGCGTCGGCACGCTGCGAGAGTCGCCCGTTTTCGCTCAGCGAGAGCGACTACGAAGATCAAGACGCTGTCGATACCACCGATCCGCTTTTGGCTCATGAATTGTAAGCAGCCGATGGCAAGCCAGTTTCGTTCTTGTTTCGTTGTACACCGCGATGTACACGTGACTTCGTTTTATTTCGGACACGAGTGACGATAACTTCCAAATATCCGCGATTAGTCGGGCTTATTTTTACAATTTTTCGAAGTGAAATCTCGTTTAAAACGAATGGAAATTCAGCGACAGCGTGAAAACGCCGCCACTCGGAATCACAAGAATGATAAGTTTAATTCAAATTTAGAACAGATTTTCTTAATCCGAATACGAGCGAATGTTTCAATCATGATAAGAGTAAATTTGTTTCTAGAGAACGACGGAGTGCAAAAGATTCGCTTTTCAATTTTCAGTGAAAATATTCACTCGACGATTTATAGCGGGCAGTTCATTCTGTATGGGTGAAAAGGGTCATTTTACTTTCCGAATGGAATTTTACCGGAAGAAAATTAGAGAAGATTTCGCATGTTTTTCATCCAAGAGTCGCGCAATATCGACAGACGATCTCTGATTATCACGATGCGCGTCTGTATCCGCGTAATTTGCATTCCATATTTTATTATTCTACATCGACATATTTATATTTGCCTACAGCCTGTTGCGCGGGCAAATAAAGGAAGTACATCGCTTCTGGTGAGATGAGAATAACGATGAATTTCGAAACAACAATACGGCCGGATTTTTCCAGATTGAAAATTATCGCGGCGAATTGCCGGCGAAAAGCTTAATTAAAAAGGGCATTTCCGCTTCATTAAAACTTTTTCATTGTTGCGTCCGAATTGTATCGCTTTCGACGTTCCCGAAGGCAAATGAACGCGCGCGTTATCGAGATCGACCGTGAATTCTCGCGAGTTCGAGGCTGTTGGCGCCCGGTAGAGCCGAAATAATATTCTATCGATCGTGCGTAATTCACAGTCACTTAACACAATTTGTAGGTTATCGCGCGCGCCGGAGCTTTATCCTATTATTGCCTTATCTTACTTGGCGCTACTTCGTGTTCGTTAAGCGTGCGTTCAGGATCTCGGAATTTATCTACCGCGAAAATTTGATAACACCTCGCTCCTCACGGACGACAGTACCGGAATATTATAATTATAATTCCCGGAACTGATTTTATTTATTTATTTATGTAAGACAGTAACTATTACCACTTTGAAATACTCGAAATTACGAGAATAAGAGAAAAATTTATACAATAGAAATTACACGATACAAAAGCGGTTGTCTGACGATGGTAACGCTTTTTTCTCTAAGTAGAAAATCCCCCCAACAAAGCGTCGTTTCTTCCTTCGTGAAAGCTGCGGAGCTTTTGAAAGACGTGATTGTTATTCCAGTGCCCAATGATCGCGCTTAGAATAATAACGAAATGTAGCTCCGGCGATCGATAACAATTCATCCGAGATCGACAAGACCGCGTTGCCGATTATTTATCCGCGAGATGGTCTTGCAAGCAGCGCTATTTATCCGCGCAAGTGCGCGATATACGTTCAATAGAAGGCAATTTCCCTCTAAGTCGGCTCTTCCATCTATTGGCGGGCAATCGCGGTTACTTTTCCGGCAATTTCCGCTCAATCGCCGCCTCACCTGAACTGCCAAGAAACTGCAGAATGGGTAAACCCGCAACGTTCCCCTCGCGCTTCTCCGCGCGGGCTCGTAATTGAGCGGAGCGATTGCGGTAACATTTCCCACAATTTCCGTCTAATCGCCGTCTTACCAAAAAGTTACCAACAAACTGCGAGAGGTGGTCGCATAAACCGCGGGGAACGGCTGGCGATTGGACCGATTGAGGCAACTTTCTTGCTAACTTCCGCTCGCCCGTTGCCGCATTTGTTGCGAATTTAATGCTTCACGGCGAAACGTGCAAGAAGTTACGTCGACATGTTGCGCCGTAACGCGATTCGAATGACAAACTATCGACTATCGACAGTCACGCGGGTCCGCGCCTTCAAGTTTATCTTGAGGAATGTGAAGGGAAGACAACGGATTCGGAATTTTATACTTGAACCAATTATCGTACATTAATATCGCGCAATTGCATAACGCAATACCTGTAAATATTCAAAAGTATATAATTACGCAAATAAACTTCCATAATTGTCAAAGATAAATACAAAAAAAAAATGTAAATGTGTGAATTATATTTTTATCCAAGGTATCTGTCGCTAAATATTTCATCCGTTATATACATTTAGTTTAGGTCACAAAAATGTGAACAAGAATGTCCTCTACCATTTTACAAACAACCACGCAAAATTTTGAGTTATTAATTATTGAAAATGGCCATGTATGAAAGCTGTTTTAATTAATTTCTTCTTTTGTTTACACTGCTCCATTGCCATCTGCAACATTTGTTGAACAAATATTTTTTTTAATTATTCGCCCAGAAATATTGCGTGGTTATTTGCAAAATGGTAAAGGACTTTTGTTCACATTGACCTAAACTGTGTGTGACGAATGAGACATTTAGCGACAGACACACTATATAATTATTAATTATCTTCAATTTTATTATATGTTAGACGCATTGTTTTAGCATATTGCGTATTAACATTGAAAAAGAAAAGAAGCACGCATAATTAAAATATCAGAACACAGAGCGATGCAACGTAGGTACGTAATTGAGACCGTAAAACGCGTCTAATTATTACCGTTAGTGCATTTAGGTAGAAACGGTCGTTAACCGCAAGTCGGCTTTATATAAAAGTACACACTATCGCGGAATTTCGTCTTGGACACGGTGCTATCCGATCGCCAGCCGGCAAGTCCGTTTATCCTGAACCACCCTCGTGCTCTCGTGCTTTTGTTTCACTGGAAAAAAGCTCGAGCTCGAGAAGATACCGCCGCTCTCCGGTGATTCTTATTTCTTCGCCCGTGATTTCCGCCGATTCATTTCCGCCAGTTCAAACCCGCAGGGGAAGAATTACGGAGACCTGATCGCGTGTGTTTTCTCGTCTCCTCACCAATCTTACTATTTAAATTCTTTAGGTCCGTGCCGTACAGCCGTATGCCGAGGCCGAGGCTTTTCACCGAATACACCACTGTCGCGTTACCAAGAAGACCCCGATCACCCGTCAGGTTCGATATCGTTACTTCCACCAAAGTTTCAATATAGTGTATCCATTAATTATATATATTTCATATTTGCCAACCTCCATTTTCCTTTTTCTTTGTAAGAGTATTATTTCCCTATGAAACATTTCACGCGATATGGCCTAAAAACTTAATCTAATATATACCCTCCCATTAATAATAACGACTGGTGCGCTCAACTAATAGGCAGCTTATCGATTTCTTTCCCGTAAGTGTCCGGAGAAAATAAATATTTGCCATCTCCGTTGAAAGTTATTTATGACTCGATCCAATAGTAGCAGCAGCAGCATCCCCCGCATATGTGATCGCTTTTTACCGGATACCAATACGATACTGATCGTATCGATTTATTTTGGCGCGATATTACCGATAATACGATAAATAAAGTATCGGTATTTTTGGTAAAAAGTGATTGGATATTCAAACGCTATCGTGCCGCTGCTAGTTTCTACGTCAAAACGTAATGGCATACGAAAACGTATAATGGAGAAACGTTTGTGTCTATTATGTTGTTGGTAATTTCAGTCATTCCGTATCGCCAGAATCCCATGAATTACTGACGTGCAATTATTACGGACACGCGATATAATAACGCGAGTATTTAATAACGAAATATTGAAATTCCAAAATTTAATATCGACCCGAACGTCATCCGCGTCATCGTAAGCTTCACAAAGGTGAGTTATGAGTTTTGATGAAATTTCCAATTTTTCGACAGAGACATTTTGCCAGGAAGATTCGATCTACGCCCGAGGATGGAGGAGTTATTAAAGCGACGTAGCGTCGCGAAAGCGCGCGGATATCTGTGGGAATCCAAAGTTCGGATCTCACAGAGCGTAAAACAAGTTTCGGACGCCGATGTCGATCGCGATTCGATCATCTGCATGTTTGTGCTCCAGGCGTTGTGCGAACAGGTGACTTTGACGATGGCTGGCATAAATACGGGAATTGATGTTTGCACTTTTGTCAATATGGCTATTATCTGGGTGCTGGTTGAACTACAAATTTTAGATCCCAGCAAGTTGGACAAGCAGGAGCGCGCTATGCTCGTCGAATTGGGATTGTTTTCCGGTGTGTATTGTAAGCGTAAGCGCTTTATCTATTCTCTCGTTGAACTCTGAATCGAAATTTCAATTCTACATTAAGTTCGGTTCTGCATTGCAAAGTTGTACGTGTTTGGTTTAAGAGGCCTGTTATCTTCGCAGCAAAGTTTCATATCCGGTAGAACACAAAATGTAAGAGTTAACATTCACTCCGGAGACACTGTCAGCTCACATTTGTTATTATGTACGAACGATTTGAAGATTTTTCGGTGTGTCAAGAGCATAAATGATGCGTATTTATTTTAGTAGGATCTAGCTCGGCTTGAATGTTGGTACACAATCAATAATTTATTTCTCAATCGATTTTAATTATGTGCTCGATGGTGCTGTCTCAGTTTTCGAATGGTCAATCGTTTTCTAACTTTTCAGACGTGTAGATGGCATTTCAGTCAATATACAGCTATAACTTCAAGAGATTCTTAAAAAAGAATTTAACAGACTAATCATCTTAATAAGATACTTTTATTTGTCGAAGATATTCAAGATGGTAATGGTGATTGTCTCACTCTGTATATTCGTAAATTCGTCAGAGTGTTCGGGAAGCCGCCAAGTACTTGAGCTCAAGACCGTCGGCACTTCGAAACTTCGGAGAGCTCTCTTCGAGGCGCACCGCCCGGAGCTCGATCAGTGCGCTTCGACGCGGTTGCCCCGTCGTTCACCCTGGACACCGGTGAATCCAGCGTATCACCGGGATGTCGTTAAATCTTATTCCAACGTGAGGGAGCAGATCAACGAGAGACTACCGGACGAATCTGAATACGCGAGATCGACCTACGTACCGGATCTCACGTGCTACCATACCAAAGAAGTATCGGACGAGTCTTACGTAGCTCGTAAGAAGAAATCGAAGATCCTGCCCGGACCGAACGAGATCGATCGCGAGCTGGACGAACTGCTTGTCCGGCTTCTCGGTTTCATGTGAATGAAGAATGAAAATCCCCCCCCCCCCAAAAAAAAAGAAAAGAGAAACGAATGCTTCAATGAAGTTTGAAATTATAGTCATTCGATGTATCTCTCGTTGTTCGGGATACAGAATCGAGGAATTAAAGTTAAACGTGTGAGCTTTCCGAAAAAAGAAAATTGAAATTGCCTTTGAACAAAGGAAATTTATATTAAAATTGAAAACGCATCGTAATATATACAGCGAACTGTAATTCGGATAAATTCGATTTTTTCGATAATTCTATTTAAAACGGGCCTTTTCATTTACACGTTTTTCTCTCTTTTCACCTGAAAAGTGAGAATTCGTGGAATACATAGCGGAATATTTTGCGAATTGACGTATATAAAATCAAACGAGGGTACATCGTATGAATGAACGCTGTTTGTCGTATTACGCAATAGGCGAGCATCGTCCTGGTTAATTATTGCTACCCCGCGATTCAGGTTTAAAAAGCCATAAACATTTCACAACCGGGCAGAGAATTTCGCCGCGAAATCCAGCAATAATTTACCAACGTCGGCCACCTTGGGCGCGCCGATGAAATTTGGATGATTCGCAATTTCAATCCGCGGAAGCTGGCCGTTAGACAGACGACCACATCGAGGCTGCGCGCCGGTTAATTAATTCAACGAAATTAATTTCGCGAGATTAATTATATCACTAATTAATCCAACGAGTCCATTCTCGTCCGGCGAGAGCGTCCTCGACGAGAGATTTCCGAAGTGACGAATCGAAATTTCGCCGGTACGCAAAACCGCGCGGCGCGCAATTTCGCCGGAGCACTTCGCGCGCGAACGCCCGCTGTCGGGCAAAATTGCGCGTCGACATTTCGCGGACGCGGGAGAAAAACGCGACAATCACGTCTATATTACCGTTCGATCACGCGGAAAAACGTAGCGCGAATGGCGCCTGCAGGTTCTCAGGTGCGCTCGGGTCCTTCGACAAAGGAGTCGACGGGATACCGCGATCGATGCGCGATGAGATCGGAAGCTGCCGCAACGCTCGAGAAAAAGGGAGAGAGAGAGAGAGAGAGAGTCCCTGGAAGGAACATAAACCGATCATTCGGTCGGCCGGCGGATGTCGTGGATGTAACGCAAGGGATGAAGAAAGAAGAAAAGCGACGTCGCTCGTTGGACTTTTAATGGACTTTTCGCCTCGCGACCCGGTCGCGTCGACTGCTGATTCAGCGTGGAAATTACGTCAGCTTCCTCGAGAGGACGGAGCACATTCGGAAGTGCCGCCGCTTCCTTTCTCTCTCCCTCCCCGTGAAGTTCGCCGGTTCATCCGACCAACGGCGACTTTTCATCCGCGGTACAAACGGAGGAGGGAGGGCTTGCGCGTTCGAAGCGCGAAGAAGTTCAACACTTCGCGGTCAAGCGTCGGCCGATTTGTCGCGAGGAATCCGAAAGACGAACTCGTGAATTTCGCAATAGCGCGCTCGATTGCGTCCGCAAGTGCGTCTCGTTGCCTGTAAAATCGTCTGGTATTAACTCGACAAGTCTAACGCGGCTACACGAGGGCATCCGGAGCGAGAGAGGCGAAGGCACTCAGAAGTTAATGCAACTTTTACGATCCATCTCGCCTGTCGCCGGTCGCTGGACGAAACCGCGAGGGCTTCTCCTTCTTTTTTTGCAGCGCGCTGAGCACGATGACCAGAGGGACTATGGAGGGGAAGGGGGGAGGGGAGGTACCCCTTCAACTTTCTATGTCGCGGAAATCGCATTTGCGTCGCCGGCACTTTCGATATCCCTCCTTTAACGCGGCGCCCATTAATTGCTTAAAAGCCTCGGGTTACTACCCCGTTAAGAACTGAAATATGATTATCGAGTGGTAATTAATGAGCCGGCGGTGTACGGTATCATGGATTATTCATGTATCGCGAACGGCAAATAAGTCGAAATTCGATTAAAGTTGATAACAGCGATGTTACGAGGTAACTTTCTCATGTACACGTCGTATACATTATGACACGGAACTCCTTTGGCGTTGAATATCTCCGCCAAAAGTCGGCTCCGCAAATTGTAAACGTTGAGCTAGTTACGCGTTACTTTGTAATTCACTAATTAACGTTTCATTCGGGAAAAAGAGCAAGTAGAGAGGAAAGGAATGGAAGCAACATCCGATGTTCGTGAAATCCCGATTTTGCAGGCGATGTGCTCGTAATTACAAAATAACTTCCCTCCGATTCTTTATCTCGCGTATCTTTTGTTATTTATGTTGCGACGGTAATTATTTGTTGTCCGATAGCGGGCGAATTATTATTTCGATAACGACCCATGATAACGTTTGCCGCCCCTGCCGAGAGACAATATTCGATACTTCATGTGCGTTTAATTTTTCGATCCTCTCACGGTCAAGAGCAGATTCTATTCGTAACTTACACGTTCCCTTTTGTCTTCTCGTGCATTTAATAACGGGCGTGATATACAATATTTAAGCGCACACACCGAGTCGCGGATGAATTGCGAATGATGCGGATACTTATGACGGGACCATTTGTAGTGCGCAGATATATTTATTCAAAACAAATATCCCACGGTTAATCCCTCCCTCCCTCCCGTCGAGCCTCATCGCCCGACCCACCACGTCGATTCACTTACGTCAACGAGGAGGGAAAATATCCGCGAGAGGTGCACCCAGAGGAGAGTTTAAATATTCACAATGCCACGATTAACTGTCTACACGCATCCGTATCCTCTATTCATTATCCCGTTACCCTCCCCAAACAATACATAAGCTCGATATTGTCACGCTGATTACGCGGAAGCCAGTAATAACACCGTATACAATACTGAACTCGCGGAGCCGGTCGAATCAATGCCCCGACACTCTTGCGAAGCCACCGGCCGGGGCTGTCCTCGAGGCTGATAAATATTCATGGCTCGCCGTGGTCGGCACGATTTCCCCGTCGTAAAACGGCCGGATGACGCGGGCGAATCCGTGCGACAGTTCCATCGTCCCGCGTCGCGATAATCACGTCGCGGTAATGCCGCACCCGCGTTTAAATCGTTGAACGCGTCGTAATTGAGCCCTCGCCGACCGGGAGGATTTTTGCGCGAATTAAACGGCATACGGCTCTATCCTCCCGTCTCCCCTCTGCCTCGCTCTCGTCCTCTCTCTATATATCTTTTTCGACCACCCATCGCGGCCAAATCGTTAATTCCGGGTTCCACATATGTCTTGGAGTAACGAGAGAGAGGTGCCGGGATTGTCGGCTCGTACGAGTCGGCTCTGCGAAAACAGATAACTCGCGGAAATAGACGAGAGGAATCGACGTCCTTGTGCAGAACGCGTCACCGGCGAAGTCGGGAAATTTCCCGGCGGTCGGATCTCTTTTTGCTCCTTCCTATTCTCGTCGATCGGCAATCGACGACGGCCGGATATTAAAACAGACGGATCTCTTGTTCTCTATCTGCGAGTTGCGGAGGCTACGAAGTGAATAAAAGCAGCTAAATGATGAAGCTTGATGTAGTGAGGCTCATCGTTCTCTCTCTCCGTTCGCATCGCTGAAATCGTACTCTCGGGTGCACATTCCCATGTTTTAAGATATGAATCCAATCATCATCATCATGAACGTTTGATGCTCTCTCTCTCTCTTTCTCTCTCTCGGATAGGAATCGCAGTATATGTACATTTCCATTAAGTAATTAACCATTGCATAATCGAGTCCTAATGACTACAAGCGCGTGCGCTGATGTGCGCACCAGGGCGGAAAGCAGCTCCGGTGAACTCGTATGAAGTGCGCACATTACGTTTTAATCCGATATTAGGACGCTATACTCATACATTATTATCTCGGATCAACTGGCCAAGCTTAAATGCGGCTTGTGTGTTACCGACTTTGTGATTTGACAGACTATGCGTGCCGCGAGCCATGTTCGATATTAACTGGTTCTGTAGCGCAGTTTACGTATCCAAGAATTCAATCGATGAAATTACAAGAAAGAATCCATATCGTGGATTTTATCGTTATTTTATGTCCAATTAATTTTTTCTTCTTGCATTTATATTCAGATTTTTTATTTTTGTATTTCCTACATCCCATGATTCGCTTTGTACACCGAAGAAATTGAATAAATAAATAAGAAAAGAGATATGTGTCTGACTTACGAATCCCAGTGATATTGAAAAGTTAGTAATCGATCGCTTATATTACATAAATTATATGTTGAATATTGTTGAACTGTCGTAATATTGAAGAAGCAATCGTAAATGTCGCGCCATTAAAATTATTTCTTTGAGTGCTCCTTCCCCTATTTTTAAAATACAACTCTGATCATTGTGACAGTCACAATTTTTGTATATTTTACAATAATATTTTTGTCATATTACTGTAATTACAAGTTGTATAATTACTGTAATTATAAGTTGTGCATTTACTAGCGCCAGTAATTAATAGCCTATGTAATGGTTTTATCTCATTATTATTTTCACTTTATTATTAATTAATTTTATATATTATAACATCCGCGTATATGCTTAAAACACAATTTAATTCCGATAATTTCGCGATGATTTTACTCGGCGCGGGGACAGTAATAGTGGCAATAAGCAAAAATGGATTCCCGGGCAAAAGTAGCGCTTTCGATGGGCAAGAGTGTATTTCAACGAGGCGACGCAACCATATGCGACATAACAAATCGCCGGTAATGAGGCTAAATATAGGCAAACATTTATCATCCCTCTGACGGGTGGTGCTGGCGTTGCAAATCTCTCGTGATAATAATAGTTCGCTCGATCGTGGCGGCAATACCTTTCCACGAGCGGAAATATCGTCTATGATGCGGCGATTAAGGAAAATAGATTTGTCCGGGAACATTCGCGCGATTTTCCGTTGTTTGTCGCGTGAATCTGATTACAACGCAATGTAAATTTAATTCCATCTTTGTTCACCTCCGTTGTCGAAGTTATTGGAAACAGAGAAGAGCGATTTGCTCATATACACAGTGTGGCTGTAACTTACAACTATTGTATCGATAGTTTTTTTTAATACCGACGAATGTGCATGTACATTTTGCAACAAGTCATGCATAATTTACGGGCCGCTAGTGGTACGAAATAAAAAAATTACGCGTTTGTTGCTGCAACATCTTTGCAGTTCCATCACACGGAGATCGACATATTAAATGAGTCATAAATATTTCGGAATTTTCGATTGCGCTCCCTTTTTCACGGACTGTTCGTTTGAGTCCGTTTTGTATAGGCCAACAGCGCAATGCTTCCGGTGAAAAAGGTGTGGAAAAAAAGTCCGAAATAAATACGGACCATCGAATAGAATAATGATGAATGCACATATCCCAATGGAGATGCGCTATCGTTGCTGCATTTATCACACACCTCGTATGCTGACATTTACGCCACTGACGTCAATACACACGCTGTTTTTATCTTATTTAAACGGCGTAGGAGGCAGTGTTTCTACGAATATAAGAAGTCCTACCCGGCTTGGCATTCGTCGTGCCATTTTGTTAGCATTGCACAGTTTCGACTATTTTGTTTGTTCCTGAGGATCATTTTATAACTTTTAGAATTACACTAATGTCTGGAATGTTATCTCTTAATAAAATAGTAAACAATATGTTGCTGCACGACTTAATCTATTTGTTTAATTTTATTATTTTACGTTTGTGAATTATTCATTTTCCACTCACGTTCACGAATTGTTCTCGACGCAACTTCAATTATCCAAATTGCGGTACAGGAAAAAAACTCGAAGTCTAATGCTTTTTAGTAGCGGCGATGGCATCCGACCTTGCGGGAACGTTTTAGGTGAAACAATAACGTTTAATGGAAAGAAAAGGGTCGTCGAGACAAAAACACGATGGTGGCACGAGGCGGCAATCCGTTTCGGCGGATTCGGTCAAACCGGTAAAAGGATTAGCTTGCGGTATCTTAAGCCGAGAAGAAGGACGATACATCGAGCCAAACAGGCTGTCCTGCGCGACGAATTTTGAAAATGCAACACTTCCGAAACAATACAAACGAACACAAACGATGATTTTCTTTCTCTTTTTGTCATTCGCCGTTTTGAGACATCTAAAAAAATGACAAAGTTACGTACACATTCACATATATATATATATATATATATTTACTGGTCACTTTTTTGCCACAATCGCAGGCTGCAAACTGCGTTCTCATAAATATTCGGCTGTGCAACGGCGCTGAACGCGACTGAACTCGTTGAACGTTCGCCGGCGACCATGTGTGGCAAATTGTGAACCAGCTTGTGGCGAAATTTGCGCCCGGCAGTTAGTTCCAGTCGGCCGGAAAGGAATCCTATTATTTTCATGCTGAAACTACACCGGCAATTTAGCGTCGGCTAAATTAAGAAAACGATGACGCTTCTGCTGCGGATGTGCGCGCGCGAATATCTCTCGAGTGTCGTTCACGACGCGTTTTTATCGCGAAACGCGTACAGTTGGCGTTACGTACACTCTATCAATCTTTGGATTAGAAAGTTACACGATTTTCAGCCTCGTGCGTAATTCATGAAGTTGAAAATTGCGTAAGTAACATTAATTACAGTGTGCTAGAGGGCTATAATGGTTCTAATAATAATAATAATAGTGATCTTTATTAACGGGAAGCACCTGTTAGTGCACGCAATTAAAGTAAAAATATCATGACAGAAAAAGAAAAAGTTGTAAAATATGCACTAAGCAAATAAGTAGTGATAAGTAAATAAGGCTGAAACTCGTGTAATTTTTAAGAAACTATAATTTGTAATTATAATAACGTGTAATTTGTAAGAAACGATATAGTATGCGACACCAACTGCACATGTATGATACATGTATAGAATAACGTATTCGTCTTCGTCGTGCCGGAAAATCTTCCTTCCTTACGATGGTTTAAAATGGAGAGAATGTTGAGTATATTTTACATAATTTTAAGAAGGGTATAACGCAAACGAGAGAAGAGAAGAGAGAGAGAGAGAGAGAGAGAAGAGAGTCGGCGCGAAGACTTTCTTACTATCAAATTTTCCGCGCCTCGCTCTTTCGCGAGTTACGCCTAGCGGCGTATTCGTCGAACCATCACTCATGTGTTGACTCTTATCGATCCACTAATGAACAAATGTTCTCGCTTCCCTGTCGAGTCGCGTTACCTTCCCGGAGCTTTGTTTTTCAAAGATCGTTCGAGCTAGCTTGAATTACGCAAATTTGATTAACGCGTTGCTCTTCGAGAAGCGGAAATTTGCGCGCGTGTGGAAAACGGCTTCTGTCAAACTTTGCTCGACGTCAATATTGAAGTCCATTGCGATTTTCACGCTCACGCTCACCCCGTCTAGAGGGCCGTGGCGAATTCGCAGCAACCTGCAAAACATATCTCCCATCTTACCGATCGCGCGTTGTATTATTATAAACATTATTTTATTAACATTATTTTTTTCCCCACGGATACTGTAGACGCGCCCAATTCAAGCCTGAAAAAAATCGATTTCCGAGCGGAGTCTCGGGTGACTCCGGGAGTCAAATTCAAATAAAATGCAACTGAGTTTTATATCTTGAACGGAGTTTAATGATCAACATCATGATCGGTGATCAACCGATACATGAGTCTAAGAATCGATTTTCTTAAACTACGGGGAATCAGATTTAAGATGCGTTTCAAGATTAAACTACTGCGCTTCTCGAATTCGGTTGAAACGCGATCGCGAGCACGACACGACGAATGCCAGACTGACTCTCGAAATTCACCTATTGAACCGCATCACGTCTCGAGACGGCTCTCGGCCTGAATTTCTCTGCGGCAGAGACGCGACTATAAATACCAGTTAGGCTCCTCCAGTAATTCGCCTTTATTCATCGATCCGATTCTACTTTCGCGAGTGTCACTTTTAACCGTTGCGTCCCGTCGCGTTAATTAGGATGATCTTCGCGCGCTCGCAAACTCGCTCGCGAAGCCAGCCGTAAACCTCGTCCTGTTGGTTGCAAACAACCCGCGGCCGTCGCTTCACACATCCGAAATGCAACGCGTCGCCCGGCAAGAAACGAGAAAAATACGAGCGCCGACGAACGTATCCCGCGCCTGTCTCTCTCCGAGCTTTCACGAACGCGTTCTCGCGTCGCTAACGCGAAGAGAGTCATTGTCCCTTTTTAATGCTCGCGAACGAGGCAGCTCGGCCTGGCTTTCCCCTTTCCTTTCTTCCCTTCCGCCATTTTTCTCTCTTTTCTTCATCCGCGCGCTTTGATACGATCGTCAAAGCGCAAAGAAATCACGGGGTCGCAGAAAGGGCGCGGGAGTTCGGCGCGATATGGAAAATAAAAGCGACGAGAGACGATCGAGCTCTGGGCGCGAACCGTGCGCTCGCGCCACTCTGTCCTATTTGCGATCGGCGCTCCCTCCCTTTCCCCAACCACCCTTTTTTCCAACTCCATCCTTCGTTCGCGATGTTATTCGGCCTTGCTTTGTAGAGCGACATTTCTTTGTTTCTTTATTTGACCTCTTTCGGCACGGAACGCGTTCGAGAATGTTTCGAAAACGGGACGAAGAAGTGGAAAAATTTTCACACAAAGCCCTCCATCGAGAAAACATTAGCGGTATTGAATTTATTGGGAGTGCGTAATTATCCAATAAAGAAACACGACATCTATCGTCGTGAAATAAGGATATCTTAAAATTGTTAAGATCAGTTTCATTAACGATTAATTTCTTTTCAATTAATTTAATTATCGTAATATAAAACCTTCGTGGCGTTGTGTATGGTTTTTTTTTCGCAAGAGATAGCAAGAATTTCCACGAAATGCATTACATCTGGAGTTTGTAAAACAAGAATTTTTCCGTTGCGCTTCCCTTTTAAAAACCTCTCCATTTCCCGTTATTTATGTATTAAAAAGCAGCATACATTGGTAATTTATAACTCCGAGTTCTCTCGGAGAGACTTTCAATGACGTATTTGCGAGCGATCCAATACTAAAAGGATCCCGAGAGATTCGATAGATACATTACACGTAATCGGGATTCCCGTCGTGTTCCTAACATGACAATGGCGCGTCGGATTTTTCAATAGCGAGCGAGCGTTTCCGTCGTCGTGGCAGTTCTTTTCGCGTCGCTTTCGCCTTTCATTTTTACTTCGTTTTTAGTAGAACAGCTCTCGACGCGGCGCCGCGCGTCCGGCGTGTTTCCCTCATTACATCTGACTATCCATCATGCGTTTCGAACGTACCAACAACGCTGTTCTCTTTATGCATGATAGGTCCCTCTTTTCCCCCTTTCTCTCTCGCTCTCTTGGACGAGGACACAAACTGAAAACGCAACATCGTAATGAAGAAATATCAATCCTGTACATCATGCCGGGAAAAACACCCGAGCTTTCGTAAATCACGTTCGCGGCGCGCAAAATGCAAATGAGCATCGAAGCGCGTGTCACGACTCAACGTCTGATTTGAATTATGAGAAGATACGGCAGTGTGAGATATATGTATATCGATGATGGTTTGATATTTGCGCCAGTTTGCTTACCGTTCTCATCGACATGCAAATAATCCATCGACATGCAAATAATTCACGTTTTTCTCGCGAATGATACGCACGTATACAATATCTATCGACTTGAGACATAAATAATTTACCTCTCTTTCTTTAATCATCCTTTTTCGTACGTTTGAAATATTTTACACTAGAACTTAATTTCAACACTCGTTCGTCAATGTCGAGAGAAATAATGAGACTTGTAAAGAGAAAATAAATATTTTTCTTGCGTCGGTGATTATTTCTATCTTAAATTAATATTTTTACATCCTAACGTTTCCATTATTTGTGAGGTATTAGTCATGTATAAATGGCAGCAGAAGAATATAATTATTGGAAGTAATTATTATAATTATTAAGCAAATATATAAAATTGCGTGAGAAATGTTAAAAATACGTCTCAACGCACATCTCGAAGATAGTGACGTCTATCGTCGAGCGGAAAAACATTTTTATGCAATATCTATAATTGTAATATACATCTATTCCAATATACGACGAGATAGCTGAGTCACGTACGGAAAAACCATCCCGACGACGAGTATGTTTCTCCTTAGAGCCGTATGCGCTCGGAATATTCGACGCGGCGTGCATCGTGAAAAAGAAATAACCGTGGCGAAGAGAGGATCGCGGGGGATAAAGGATGTCTCGATTCCGCTCGTCTTCTCTCGCGCGGAACCAGAAACAGAACGCGAGATTCACGATTCTTTTTGAACAGCGTTTACGACTCCGCGTCGGGTCGAATGGGCGATAATATTTTCCAGAGTTGCCTCGTGTACTTTACGATCACCCGGGCGACACGGACGACGCGGGCGATGGCGCAGCGCGAAGAAACACGCTAAAAGAATAATCGACAGGCGGGCACGGCTACGAATAATACGGTAATGTAACGGCACCGAGACGATGAATGGGAGCGCGCCTGGGGACGAGCTCCCGCAGATAGCGCGGTGTTTTATCGGAGCCTACGCGCGATTTCGTCTTTACGGTCAACGCGAAGCTCTTTCTATCTCTCTCTCTCTCTCTCTTTTTCTCGCCTTCCCCCGGCCTTGAAGAACGTAGCCGGTGAGTTTCTTCATAGGGATGCAAAGCGCGTCGACGAAGTGAATACAAATTGGGTGTTGGCGCACGCCCGTTCGCGCGAAGATGGAATTGATCTCATCTGCCACGAGACTCCCGGACTGTAAAATTTATTTTAATAACACGGTCCGGTGCGTGCTTCGCAAGTGTATGTGTGTGTGTGTGGGTGTGCGTGCGCGCGTCTAGCGGATACTGGACGAGCGCGTAAAAATAAAGAGTAACTCCCCCGTAGGGCGAGTCGTTGCTTCCCGCGCACGGAGGGTAAGAAAATGCAGGAGATAAGGTTTATATTAGGGCGGACGCGACATACACCTCTCTCTCTCTCTCTCTCTCGCTTTCTTTACTTAGGTGCTCGTTCGCCCGTTCGCTCCCTCTCTTTCTCTGTCTCTCTCTCCCTCGCTAAAACGTTTCGTGACAGAGCGCTCTTGACACTTTTATCCCGTACATCTCGCTTACGACGACGTTCCTTGAAGGAATATCTCGCCCATGAGGAACTTGTTCTTCCGCCACTGCAGGAACGAACGACGAACGTGTTTCTGAATTATGCGACGCTTTCAATTTCACTTATATCGCCGTGGAATATTCGTTCTGGAGTTTGTACGTGCGCGTGTGTGAATGGGTTGGAACGTGTATGTATGAATACGAAAGAGAGAGAGAGAGAGAGAGAGAGAGACTATTTTCGCCATGCATACCATATCTCCGGTCCACGAGAGGTGAAAAGTTTCAACTCTCTGTGACCCAGATGCACTCCTGTCATCTTTACCACGATCAAGCCATAACTTTAAAAAACTTACTTCTAAAAATTATAGCAAATTTCCAAGTAGTTTAATAATAAACTCTCTACGGCTTCATTTTAGTGCATCGCATCGTACCCGATGTTCCTTGAAAATCAGAACACACACACGTAAAAAAGTCTGTGACATTTTACTCGATAAAACAACAATCAAACTGACAATTCGCGTCAGTTACCTTTTTGCTTTTTCACGACAAATGATTTTTTTAACGCGGTAAAAATGGCAAGTCTTTACAGGCACGTAGTAACTCACGCGAAACTCGACTCCCGCGCTAAAAATGAAAGCAGGTGCTCTCAGGGAGTGTCCCTCGTTGCGTCTCGAATCCGTTAAAAGTGACGACGACGCGGACGACTTCAGAGTCAACTACCGTGGACAAGAGAGGCTTGCGATCGCGAGAACTGTCTGGCGAGCTCGCTGAAAAGGCTCTACTTCATTCGGCCGGTGAATATTGCAGCGACCATTAACCCAACGCCGTCTCTTCTCCGGGTTTGTTAATTTTTTAGCGGCCTCGGCTCTCGCGACGGCGACCCCTTGCACATCTATTACAAGACTCGTGTACGCCTGGACGAGCAGCGTCCCGTCCGTCCATCCGTTCCCCATTGTACCGGACTCCGCTTTCCGGAAAGGATCGCGACACCCTTCTTTCTCTTCCCTTCTTCGCGACATAAAAATAATTTGTCTTTGTCCGACGGGATAATCTTATCGTGTCACCATGTGAGGATGCGGGGGATATGCATGATTATTTACAAAATATGAAACACCATGCCATTTCGAGCTGTCATGACTACGACGATTATATGTACTACATGTGTACGTACGCAAAAAAAGTGCTAGACCCGAATAAATAATATTATTCCAAGTAGTACCACTTGATCTAAGTAAAATACTTTCCAAGTGATATATTTACTCAATCCAAGTAAAAATTCGTTAAGAAATATTGAAGTAATTTACTTGAATCTAGCACTTTTTTTCTGTACGCACGCTTGTTATTCCTATTTTTGAATGTTAAGTAACGAGATGAGAATAGTGATAATTCGAAATTACAGTAGATTATTAAATCGCGATAAATTACAATCTTATCGCATCTACTGCTCACGATGTTTCTTGGAAACAATATCTCTCGGGCAAATAATTCTCACCGCTATGAGGTCGTTTTGCATTCGCAATAAATCCGAGTTTATACGCGCGCGCGTACTCACATTGTTGGAAACTAATAATTATTTCAGTTCAACGTCTTCTGTTAATCATGAGTTTATCTCAAGAACCGGGAAAATAAGTTGTAACGGGTTATTTCATTGCAAAGGTAATGAGAAACTTCTTGCATTAACACGCGCACGTGTACAAAGGATAATTATCTCCCATAAAAGGTATTATATTATCACGTGTTACGCTGTACAAATGAAAGTTAAATTAGAAAATTTTAGCGGAGCACGCTTGATATAATAGCACGCTCTTGAAACATGATATATTTGAAATAAGATATAGCACCGATACGGAGATAACAACGGAGATTATACATATTATTTTACGTTATATACCCTTGGCGCGTAACTGACTGTAAATTACTATGAATTACTGCAAATTGCACAAATTATCTTAAATTAAAATTAAAATAATAAATTCTCCATTTTCAAGATATGATGACATTCGATTAATCAATTGATCGGTCTGTCGGTCGATCGTTGAACCCGCGCCGCGAGTGAGCGACCCGGAGTCAAGTATAAATGTCGCGCAAGAAATAATTTCTCGTTCCGAACTGTAAACAAGGTAGGGCAAATATCGCGGTTACGAACGATACGGCTTGGCGTACACGGCAGAAATCACGAGCAGAGCCGAGAAAATAAATTGCGCACAGTAACGGGCAACGAACGAACGAACGAACGAACGAACGAACGAAACGGCTGCCCGGAGATCTCCCGCGGGAGCCGCGTCCTGCGCCGGCGGAGATCCTGGAAGCGAGAAACAGCGCGCAACAGGATATTAAAGTACAAAATTCTATCAAAAGTACGTTTTACGTACGGCGAGATAAGCGACAGTGGCGCAATAACGTCGACTCGCGTTTCGAATTCCAGTGGCTCTCAGAATGTGTCCCGCGAATGCCGAGGAGGCGAGTGTCTTCGTACTTCCGACACAAATAAATTTATAAAATTGTAGCTGCACACGTAGGTGGAATAAAATTTATCCCCCTTTCCAGGCTAGCATTAGTTATGAACATATGCGATGAATGATTGACCAATTGTTTTTACGTGTGTGAACGTGTATATATTAATGTAATAATAATAATTTATAAGTCCCTAGCTAGTTTTTGTTTAATAACGTCAGAAGCAAGAAAAACGCATGCCAAGAATTCTTGCGTTATAGATACCTGTAAATTGTATAGGTACCTATAAATAAATAAATAATCTCTCCTTCTTTCTATCACACACTGAGCAATTATCGACGTCGCAACGACTCTTTCCCGGCTTCAAGCGGAACCAGTCGTGCGGAGAGTAAGTTGTATCCGCGAGGGGTAAATCACCGGCGAGACGTCGGGAAGCGCGCGAAACGGGCGGCTTGATAAGCGATGCGCAAAAAGGAGGAGCAGACGCTATCTCGCGCGAATACGAGGGGCATGCCGCTAGTCAAGTTCGAGCATACATCACGAGGGGAAATTACGTGGATATCGTTAAATCTCGGAGCAAGACGCCGCGGGCTGTTTTAGACGCGCCTCGCGTTGATGATGTCTACGAGGGTGTACTTACCTCCTCTCGCGCGCACCGTGCTCAAGATTTTTTTCTAGGTTTACCTATGTTCACCGCGCGTTTGGTTTGTTTCCTCACTCTCTCTCTCTCTCTCTTTCTCTCCGTGCAAGAGAAAACACGATCCTCTTCTTCATTAACGGTTCGCTTCTTACGGAGGAGAAATGTACTTCGGTACGTAGCTGGAATATTTACCGCAGTTTGCGAGTGCTTTTCGCATATTTATTTCACGGTTTTACTCAGCCGAGCGTGTTGTCCAGTAAGAACCGGAGAAGAATGTCGCGGATAATTGACTTTACGTTACTTTGTTCTCTTTCCCCCGCTCATCGTTTTCCCGGCTGCGGTTCTCCACCGTGGCTTTCGTATAACGTAAAGTTTGCGGGAAATAAATTGACACTTTCAGATCGACATTAAAGCACTCGCTTCGCTTCGTTCACAAAAGGGAACGATGGAGATTCCAGGTGAAAAAAGAATGAAAAGATAACGACGCCGATATCCCGGCGGCACTGAATTTTTCAACAACCCGTTAAAGTTCCCCGCCCGGATTAAATTGATATTATTCCGAGGAAACAGAGTCGACGTGAAGCGGCGTCTCGATCGAGAATCACGAGAGGCATCATCGATAACGAGTATCACCGATAGCGGAACGTTAAAATTCAAAGAGCCTGGAGAGACGTCGCGACACCGAATCCCATTGGCGATCATGCAGATTATGTGACTACATCGTTCTCGAAGCCGTCTTATCTGTCACTTTCCTGTTTCTGTCTCCCTTTCTTTGCGCCTCGGTATCGCGAACAAGATCGAGCAAGTTAGTTACGTTCTCGCACCTGGACTTTTCGTACCGCAAAAATCTCTTTGCCGGAGCTCAACGCGGAGATACCGACGGGTAGAAAAACAGCGGAGACAAGGTCATTAATGTTAGACAAAGAGACATGGATAAGTCGCAGAAGAGAGAGAGAGAGACGAAAGGAGAGTTCCCCGTGTTTTTCCCAAGTGTCGCGGGACTGCTCGCGCGGCTGATCACGCGCGTGGTTTTACTACTGCGCGCGGGCTCCACGCGTACATTACGTACCTACTTGGATGTAATTTGAACAGTTTAACGTCGCTATTCCGTCTTCGCAATAGTAATATGGAACGATGGAAATATTTGACTTTTGGTGAGTCATGAATGTTTATTATCTCTGACGTAATAATCTAATCAAAAATAATCATTTGAATAATTATTCGTCCTTGCTCAGGTTTACGGGAGCATATCAATTTTTCATATTTTTAGCAATACAAATTTTTCTAAAATCATGTATTTCTACAATAATAAATAATATTAAGGCGTAATTTATTATTCTTCAGAGCAAGTATTTGTTCAATGAAAGTCATTCCTTGCCGCTTGGAAAATATCAACAGCAGCAAAAAATATTCCTGTAATTCAATATTGCTATTGGTAATATTTAAAAAATAATAATTATTATTCATTTATTTGGCTAATAATTATCTACGATCCGCATAAATTCTTTCTTAATTCCCTGTTGTCCAAACGATTTGCTTATTTCGTTCGAGAGCTAAACAGATTCAATTACGAGCTTACGATTCAATTCATGCACAACCAAGACAGGCAAGACGAGAAAATACAAGTATATTCGCTGTTATGAACTAATATTTATGGAGCGCAGTAACTGCTTCTTAGTGAGGAAGCGTCTTTTAAAAGATAAATAGATCTCGTGATGCTGAGACCGAGGATAATATTACGATGCTTAGTTGGAGTACTCTGTTAAAGTGTTGCTTCCTCCTTTCTTCTCCTTTCGCCGCGCTTTCGTCTCGGACGTGCGCGCTTGTTGATGCAATATTAACAATTCATAGATTGCAACGAATTACAATCTACAGTTGTTTCGCGTATCCCGTACTCTCAAAATTAATTTAATTTTGTTTAGCATCGACCGACTTGCGCGTCACGCTCTTTGCTACCAAAACGGCGACTTGGCAAATTTTTCGGTTCGCAGAACATGGAAACATTGCTTTTGCAAATTTTCTTTAACAGATCGATTCCTCTCACGTATTATTATACACTTCCAAGCACGAAGACTCTTTCTTCTCTCTCCGGGTCGTCTCGTTCGCGACAACGTCGGACTCTCGCTTCTTTAAACTCTTGTATTTGTAGATACGGAAGCTTTTAAATCCTGAGAAATCCCCGGGCTCTCAACTACTTACACTCACAGATCCCTATATCTGTAAAGTACTTAAAGTCTGTTCTCCAAAGTCCTCAAATCCTTAGACGCCCGGGCTTCTCGGACTCCTCGGGAGATCCTCCGATTTTTAGATCCCTCACATATTGGCCGGCCAGATAACAGGGATAGAACGTGCTTTATCGCTCCCGCTGCGCGTCGCGAGTGCAGGTATCGGTGCGCATCACGGTCAATCATGTCCTCGTGCAATGTTATTATTACGTGACGATAATTTGCGCATTATAATGTCCTTCGCCATAACTGTCGATGTCGCACGCGCGCAACCTGCATCATTCACCTACGGCGTTTAATATACTCGAGAGACAGAGCGTGTGAGAGAGGAGAGAGAGAGGAGGGGAGAAGGAAAGCCTCGCGGTGCGTGCGCGCGGAACTCGACGTAATATCGTTACACGCTGACGTCGGCCATCCACACACGACTCGGCGTGTAATTTAATACCACGCCGATGCAACGGGTACGTGCTTTCGAATGCACCCGCGGAAATATCCGCGCGAGCGAACTCATACGGTCGTACGATAACGTTCGCGTCGCGGCTCATGCCCGCCGGAGCTTTCTCAAAATTCGCGATGGGTCCCGTGTCGGCGCACTGTCAGCGGTTGCTTTTTCACGAATTTCTGTAAATCGCACAGTTGCGCGTCCGGCCGTTGCACTTCGCGGTAGCATAAACGTGACAAGTTTAGTGTAAATAAAAAGTGCTGCGTGCAAAAATAGAGACAGACAGAGAGACGACGCAATTCGTCCGCGCGCGCGGCTGATATCGGACGGCAGCTCGTTCGTGTTATTTTTCGCGAAGTCATTACGCGTTTTGGGAAATCCGCGCCGGTTGTTGTTATGAACATTGGATTATGGAGTTTACGCGTGTTGAAGCACCGAATAAAAGTAGGTGGGTGAAAATTGCTGATGGTTAGTTGAAACGCTTTGGAAATCAGTTTATGGCCGGTTTCTAACAGCTGCGCAATGCAAAGCGCGACACGCGTCTGAAAAATTATCGCGCCGCGATAATTCGCCGCAGAAATGGATATTATTACGCTGGATGCTCTGCGACTGTGGCCCATATAAAATTTAACTCGTGCGATACAAACAATTTTCATTTTCAGCTTTGCACGGAATGTAATTATTACAACTGTAACGAGCCCGATGAACACGGCCGGTGGTTTAGGGGCGAGATTATTTCTAAATGAGTAAATTTGCGGTGAACGCGAAAATCCGGCATTCGGCACGCACACGTTATTTTACATTATTTCACGGTGCGTTATACCCAAAAAGAATATATCAGTGGATTACTTCTCGCGTGAAAAATAGCCAAATGTCACGGCCGGACGTGGACTTGTTAATTGTTATATATAATACACGCTTTTCTCCCCCTGAATTTCGTCTCGCCGACGTCTCGACGTCGCGCAATTCCGGTGGAAGTTATCGGGAGAAGTTGGCGAAAATCGACGGCGCGTATGAAATTATCATTAAGCGCTCTATTCGATCGTTAAATCTGTTTTGGCTGCGTTTTATCAAGTGGTAAAGTAGAGATCGTTACATCTGACTTTATAATGCGCTTCAATTAATATATAAGTTGGCGTAACTTTCGTAATACCCTTTGTGGCGGAGCTTCGCCCGGCAAAGAATATATAATAGATAAATCTCGGAGTATTACGTAGTCTCTTTCAGATGGAAAGTGGCAGCAGGTTGACTCTTTCTCTCTTTCTCCCGGTCTGCTTTCTTTTCAATCTCGGGAAATGCAATTATACAGAAAAATTTCTCGGAACGCTTCGTGATGATACTCGGATATGCGCAACTTTCCGGATTTCTTAGGGGATCTTCGTCCGGGTTAAGCGGCGGAGATTAAGCACGCGATCTTATAAGGTTACCGCGATGTTTTTTCAAATCTATCGTAATTCTCCGCGTTCGCGACTTGTCTCCCTCTTTTTCTCGCAAAACTTCGTCATCGCAACGTGTAACTCTCTGCACGGAGGTTCTCATCAGAGACGTCTGATGAAGTGCTTCGGGCAGTTTTTTGTTCTCCGCGTATAATTATATACAGCAGCGGCCGTGGAATGGAGCTGGGTGAGAATGAAGCAGTCCAACTTCTCTCTGGCCGAGTGAAATAAGAGACGCGCGGAAAGTACGAGGAGAGAGAGGCTGCTTTCATGCACCATTGAAAGCTCTTATCCCAACTCTCGGAGTCACGTTTGTCGTTATTACGCCATTACACCACACCGGCCAGGATAGATACCGCGGTTCGACCGGTGCTAGAGCGAATCAGCGAAATTCTTCCCGATACTTCTCAATCGCGCTGCTCTCGCGGACGCATCGATCTCTGAGGAATGAGTTGGGAAATAATTCGAGCTGCTATCTCCGTTCGTATTTCGTGCTTTGAATAGTTAATACGCGTTCATTTTACATTAAGCGATGTAAGATATAAAGGATTATATTTCTAACTCTGCTAAAAATATTAACATTGTTAAACAATCATCCGTATTTACTAGCGTAAGCGTAAAATTACGTTGTGTATAGAAGCGTGAACCAAGTTAAGAAAGTTTGTAGTGATGCTATTTCTTCCTTATACGGATCTTTAAAGACTAGCTCATGATATTTTTAAATATATTTCTCTACAAGTTTAAATAACTGACACGAAGACACACATATTATCACTGTGTAAAGTTACATTGCGTGAATAAATATATGTTAGAAAGTTGACAAATATAATATAATAAATATAATGTTAAGTTAAAATATGTCAACGAGATGTATGCGTTAATTTAACATTATATTTACGTACACATTCCCCATGTTAAAGTAATGCAAAATTTTCCACTGTGCAGGAATATTATCCCAAACTAACGTCACGGTCATCCAAATGATTGAAATGAAGAAATTCTATAGCTATTGTAATCGCGGGAGCTTTCCTTCTCGCGACCGAACCAGCGTTTTAACTCTCATTCGCGAAGTAATTCCCCGTGTAGCTGGTTGGTTGCATCGCTCAGAGATAAAGTATCCTCGCCTCTCATTACCTTCATTGTTGATAACTACCGGCGGTTCGTTCTTTCGAGGTTTTCAAGTTACCGGTTCCGTATAATTATACATGCCTCCGGCTTGAAATGAGGTAGTCGGAAGAACGGGAACGAAAAACTTTTCTTCCGTTAGGGAAAAAGTATAAGAGATCAGGCGGGGAGAAGCGAGCGCTTCCACGGGTCATTGAAAGCCAGTCTACCCTCTTGTGCAAGTTTCGCACTCGTCTCGTCGTTACCACGCTATTACAGCTGCAACAGCCGCGACGAGTGGTATTTCGGTGTCGATATCAAAAGAAGCGGTCTCTTCTTGCGCGCGGCCATGTGCACTCGCAGTTGCTAAATTTGCCGCCCCGAAATGAAATAACAACTCGCGCGCATTTTGCCTCCGCAATTCATTGCGAATAATAATAATAATAATTTTTACAAAACGCGCCTTTCTTCCCTCCGTGCGGCAGAACTCAAGTTGACGAACGAAATCGCGCGTATGCTTACGTTCCGAACGCTGACGGGCGGTTCGGGGCGTCTTCGCGCCGGTAAAACGGCCGCATCTAAATTCCCCCGGCTGGATTTGGAAGAACGTCGCGAGACCCTATTTGCACGCGTTCACTCGCTCGCCCATTCGTCTAACAAATCCACTCGAAACGCGCGCGCGCACCGAAAATATTTGCCCCGAGGGGTCGGCGGAAAGTTGATCGAGTTCGACGATGCAGTTCGACATGCGGTTCGGCATTTAGACAGCGTGTACGCGCGTCGCCCGCGAAATCGTATTATCCGTACGTACACGCGTTCGGCGCGCCGCGTACCGACGAACGCGCCGCCCGCATAAATCGCGCGCTCGTCGGTGCGCCGGTACGCGTGACGCGCGCGTCGTGTTTTACGAAGTTTCATTGTTGGCATGCCCGAAAACATCATCAGTTCTGCGGTGTAACGTTCGCGTGCAGGCCCGCGTGGCAGATTTACGACAGCGGCGGCGGCTCGGCCAGGCATTCGTTTTTTATGCCGAATTAATGACGGCATGAATTTTTAGCGAAATGAAATATTAAAGCGCGACGGGCTGCGCGCGAACTGGCAGCGTCACCCACACGATATCCCTTGTGTAAATCCTTGCGTTTCGATCAAGCGTTTGAATAACGCAAACGAGTCCCGGATTCTAATTCGAATTCGTAATCACGCGGTTTTCATTCGCGCTGTTCGGGAATTCGTTTATTATTAACTCTGTGTGTGCGCGCGCGCTCTACACGTACGTTGTACATTTTCGGCAACACCGTGCGTTAACGTATAACATGGAGATGGTACTTGAATAATTTGATACTTGATTAATTGTTTAAATATTACCGGTCCCCTCTATATTATCCCGCGTATTCGCGAAACACGATGTTCCTCGGATAAACGTGAAATCAAGTTCCCCCTCCATCGAACGGGATCGAAAGCTAAACTGTCACTCGCCGTCCGGTCGAAATCTAGACAGCACCTCTCACGCGTCCCGGACGCGCGTAATATTTGAAACAATGATGCATGTCGGCGTTCCCACCGCGCGCGAGGAAGCCGAGAGATTTATTTCGGCGACGAAGCGCAGATTACGTCCGTGTTTTGCGTTATTAACTGGCAGTGGATCGCCGCGGGTTCAGTCGCTCGCTTACCGCGCATCACGCGTTCGGATTTACACGGATCAAATATGAATCGGGGTTCGAGTTACGGCCGCGGGTTAAGTCAGGTACGCGTGGCGGGCCGCGATGTAAATTCGCGCGTCGCAATTTCGGACCTGATCTACGTGCGCGGCCGCTCGAAATGCAGGTGATGCATGGCGACCCGGCCGGTCCTCGCTAACGGTTGGATTAAGTGCGGTGCAGGTGCCAGTCCGATCCGAATTAGGATTGCATTCGCCCGGATTAAACATAAATCGGGCGCAGCTCGCGCATAATTTACACCTGCCCGACGGAGACGTCAGCCGCGCGAATGAATTGCATTTATTCATTCGGGATATTGATTCGTAAAATCCTCCTCGACGTGGAATGTTACCGGCGGCGAGGTAACGCGAGATGTCCGACATTTCTGCAGCACCGTCGTTGCCGAATTCTAACGCCTCCGTCACGAGGGAGCAAAGGTCGAAAAATGACGATCAAGAAGATCGCCAATTTATTCGTCAAAATTCTCTACTGACATGTTGACTGTTACGAGGATCACCATTGACCAGCGTCGAAAAGAAAAATGCTACTGTTCAAGTAATATTTACTCGATCCAAATGAAATGGTTACTCTAATACTTCTTGGCGAATAATTACTCTAGAAATGGAAGTATAATTATAGATTTATAAAATAGAATATATTTTTTTCCCTCATATATAAATAGACATTTGTTAGTATGAAATAGCACTTAGCGCTCAGTCGCACTGAAATCTTAGCCTTTAACGAACCGATCACGAAATCATGCTCTACTAGCGTTTTAAAGCGCCTCCACTTCGAGGAAATCCTGTGCGACATAAATCGAGGGGACCGAGGGGGTCGATAATCGCGTAGGATTAATTAGAGCGCGGTGACAACGCGACGTGTTTTTCTCCGGTTGAGCCGCATACACGGGAGAGAAAGAGAGAGGGGCGGTTCCGTCGGCGTTGCACTTTGGACGCGTCCCCGGTTATTCGTCCTGCAGGGAGTTATTAATGGCCCGGTACCCCAACGGCGTGCGCGCGCGAGAGTCGGTATAGCGGCGGCATTTATTCACTTGCAATAATAGCGTCCGCAAATGAAACATCCGTTTTGTCAGATGGGAGAGAAAGGTGGGAGGTACGAGGGGGGGAGGGAGGGACGCGTCGGTGTTGCGGCGAAGATGAGTGTAAGCGTTGCGGTAAAGGGGTTGAGGGATGTGTTTTCAATGACCCGTGGAGTTGCCGGAGTTCGACGCTTTCTAAATTCGATTCAGCCGCGCTCCGATTGTAATAACGCTGACCGACGAATGACCGAAGGGTTAGAGTTTATGCCCCGGCTGGGTGATGTATTTTAGGAACGTGAGCGGCCGATATGATTTGTTTTGTCGCGTGTGCGATAAATTTTCGGCATATATATGGGACAATTTTGCATATAAGTGAATATGTACTCTGTATCTGTAATGTGTGTTTGTTAAAAAAAAGAAACAGGTATCGCGCGAAACGCGAAGCCGGGAATTTTATTCTCGAAATTCTCCACCATAACTTGAATCATTTTGGATCTGTTTATTGCGAAATATTAATTAGTCGTTGGGAGATACGTCGTATGACCGCGGGCGGGAGAGATAATCAAAACACAGACGAGAATAACTTCACAGGATGAATCGGTCGCTCGAATAATTCACGGCGACTTAATTGCTATGGCGAGTGGAAACGACCGGTCGAAACAAGGGTAATGAGTGACTCGAGACAACAATTCGCCGTCGGGTTGACGAGATATCCGCTGCTGCCGGCTGGTGACCGCGCGGCATTCACAGCCGGGGGTCTCCGACGTCGGTCTCGTTTCCGTCCCCGCATGGCATAAATATTACGAATGAAGGCAGAGAGGCGGAGATAAGACGCGTCTTTGTCGGGACCCTTGTTTTATCCGCAGGATCTTCCGCGCCGAGATTAAAGGACGCGCACGGGCGTGTCGGTTGCGAGAGGATCGTAGCCGCGACCGCGGATTTCCTTTATGAAGACTCCGAGACACAACCCCTCGGGAGACATTAAAAGATGCGGCGCAATGGAGCGGGGCTCACCCTCGTCGGGGTCATTGTCCACATAAATGTGAATTAACGATGGTGTCTCGCGAGACTTTTTTAAGAGACACAGCTGCATCCGCGCGAGAACGTAACGATAGAGACGACGACGACGCGGTCGCGCGTCGACCGAGACTCGAGATCGCGACCGCAACGTCGCGACGTAAATCAGCCGGAAATGGTACCGCAGAGAGAGAGACTTCGAAGAAAGCTCGCCTCGTTTGACTTCGCGTTGACCCCGACGTGTATCCATCTCGGCAGCTGGTTCTCCCCGGACGATCGAAAAAGGACTCGCGTTAGACGCGAGCGACGAGATTGCACGTAAAACCGTGTTATTCGATTCCTCGCCGCGTAACTGCGCTCCCTGCTCCTCCCCTCTTTGTTCTCCCTTCTTCCATTATGATCGATTTTCTATGCTAAAACGCTCGCGGAGGGTACGGGTCTAGCGCGCGGTGGCGACATGTTAACGGCATCGGCACTCTCAATTAGTTTAGCCTAAATAATTTGAGGCGAGTTATACGCCGTTGGATTATCGAGGCGGGTCGAAAGATAATACAGTGTTATCGGCGCGCGCGCGCATGTAACTGTACTGGCGAACGTAAATATCGGTGACTTGTCGATCACGTCTGAATTAAAGTTTCACTTCATCGCTGCTGCTGCTGGTTAAACCGTTGATCGATAATGCGCGCGTCAGCACGCCCGATATCAAAATTATCGTTATTTTATCTTCCGCGGTTACGTCATTATCACTTGCGCGTCGTTAATGCGTTGACGCAATTGCGTCGCACGACGTAACGTCACGGCTGCGGTAATGCCGGTAAACACACGAACGATTTTACTCGTCGCCGAATATCGTTTCGTATCGTGGGCGAAAAAATTGGATTGCAATTACATGAAGTGCCGCGTTAATTAATACGATTCAACTGACGTTCGCTAACGTTTGATAAAAAAGAAAAGAGGGAAAATATACGACCTTCACATCTGTCGTCGCAGCGACCGTCGAACAAAGTGAGTCGCATCAAGTGAGGAACTTGAACTGAGAAATTAAATTAAGATTGCTCCTTAATTGGTTTAATCAAAGTAAGAGTTAAAAGGAGCCACAAGGAGCCGAAGCACGGATAATTTTTAATGCTATTTTATTTTTTTACTATTTTAAATATTAATACTGTCAGTATGAATATTATTTATAGGAGGATAAAATTATCCATCGTGTATTGCGAGCGTATCGAACATTTTCCGGACAAACGAACTTACTAATTAACTTAACAATTGGGTGAAGGGTTGTCAAGAGATTATCATTTATAACAATATTATTGAGATTCAAGGGACGGTTCATTTGCGAAAGGCTGTCGTCGCATTCGTTTGTCCGGAAAACGGTTTGGTACGTTCGCGATACACAATGGACAATTTCATCCTGCCGCAAATAATATTAATATTGATAATATTAATATTTAAAATGACACTAGATTATTCGGGCTCCTCATGGCCTTTAATTCTTCCTTTGGTTGAACGGAAGAGTTTTTCAAGATGCGAAATGTCGCACGGCAAATATTTTAATGAACGCTAAGCGCGCTCCTAACGTTGATATTTAAATCCCGATGGGATCTCACGAAGGTGTTCTCAACGTGATCTTTCCAACAGGACCGCAGCGCGCATCCTTGGGACCGTGCGATCCCGAGAGGCAAAGTGCTTTATTGATCTTAGGCGAGTGGCACCATGGGGTTCGGCTGTATTAGAAGGCTCATCGCGGCCGCGATGCTGCCAGGTATTATTGGGTCGTAGACTTTTCCAAAAACATTTGCCTTCATCCCCGGATATCTCCTCGATAATCCCTCCCTCTGTTCCGGAAAAGTCTTTCACGCCCCAACGTGTCATCAAGAGGTGGATGAAGCTTGCCAATTTTTGACGAGGGACTCGATTTTTCGCGGAATAAAGTGGATCGGAGAGATCACGATAATCTCTTACTAGCGCGTATAATTGATATTGTACACGTTTTTCTAGATATTAAGAGAGACAGTTTCAAAAATTCTTACAACACAGGAGAGTTAATATATAATAAAACTTAAAATTAAAAATAACAATTTTTCCCTAGAAAATGATCACAAATTTAGGTTGATCGGTCGATCATCAAGGGTAAAACTATTTGACCAGTTGGCAATGTATTAAGCCAAAAAGGCGTGAAATTTTTGTAAATTTTCTTTGTTCATGGTAAACAATTTTGTATTAAAAACGGAAATTTTGTATTTTGCGAAATGTATTAAAAAGTACACAAATATAAATGTAAAATCAACACTCAATTCAAGCGTTATTGACATGGTGAATGTGTTAATTTAACGTTATATTTGTGTATATTTTAACACATTGTGTTAAATTATCACCAAATTTCAGTGGACCGTTTTTTACACAAAATTTTTTACTGTGTTGGTATAACGGGAAAATGCCGAATTTGCTGTTCGTATTTTCATATATAAACGTGGCTTCACTTTAATGTTAACAACTATCGATTTTTTAGTCAAATTGCTGCTACCTCTGCTGCATCCATTATATCAGAGCAGTAACAAGTTCAATTGACGCTCCTGGTTAAACTGCCTTCAGTCTTTAACATCTCCTAACTTTGTAACGTCGTCAACTCTGTTCCGCGCCTTTGTCGCACCCTCGTCTTACCTCTGTCTATTACAATGTAATATTCTCTGCTGTAATATAGGGTATTATTTTCGCGTACTTGCCAAAGTACCTCGGCATAATCGCTACAAATGACATTTACATTAGTCGTTCGAGCGATTCGGCTGAAATTCCGTTACTGACGGATTATACGGCTGAAGAAGTTGTTTCAGAATATCAGCGCCGTCGGAGTGCAGCGTAAGATTATATCGTGTAAACTTTCCGCGGGAGGAGCCATAAAATTCAATAACTTATCCATCTCCAAGCTGCTCCCGCCCGACGACACGCAGCTGCACGTAAAATGCACGTAGCAATAAATTTGTCCGCTCGACTTTCGATCGCGAAGGCTCCTCGAAGGCCACCCTCCCCCTTCCCCGCACGACGACGCGTAACATATCTCGCGACCCGGGAATTGCGACTGGAACGTGCGCGGCTTTAATCCCGGCGCGAAATTAATCTCGGAATGCGCCCCCGACGTCGTTTCGCCGACAACGTAAGAGTCGGATTTATCGGCTGCCACTTCGAATTGTGAGGCGTACGCGATCAGGGTTTGCACACCACTTTCGACACCTGCGCAATCTAACCTCGCGTCCCTCCCTTCCTCGCCGTTTCTTCAAGACGAACAAGCGCGACCTACCTGTGCGCCGAGAAGTGCGCTCGCGGAACTTGAATCGTTAAATTTTACGGCATATCCGGCGTATTTACGATCCGGAGCTTTCTTCGTCGTCGTCGCGGCAATCTTCCCTCAGTAACTCGCAACCGTCAGATCCCGAGGCATTCTCTGCGGCAATGCAGGTGACGCATCGCCCCGTAACTGCAGCTGCGGTGCATGCACACCGTCGCTACTTGTCAAACGCGAAGGTGCCATTATGCCAACTAAATGACAATTGTTTCGGACGTCGACCGTTGTAGGCCTGTTTATACTCTTACCTGCATCGTCTGCTGTCATTTGTCGCTAACGAGGCACCGATTCAACTGTCGCGATTTAGTCGTTCGTTTTGATCGCGTCATGAAGCAACGGATAAACAGCGAGGACGGATATCGCGACGTTACGACTTCAAGGTCGGCAAAAGCAAATAGTCAAAATAAATAACTCAGAGTGTACATACCCGAGTCGAAATCTGGATTCCCCGTTAACTCTGCAAATTCTGTTGAGCTTGGATGACCAACGGAAAATAGATAATAGATAGAAAATAGATGGGAACGCGTGACTCGCGCCCCCCGTCGAGCACGGAGAATCGTGGAACCACAATGCCCTCTGTCGGGCGTGGTGAATCGTGAAACTACGATCTGCAATCTTTACCTGCACTCTCGCACTCTCTTGCACTCTTTGTCTTTCTCCCTTTTCTTACCAAACTGTGAATATACGTCCACTTGATTAGTAAATACAAAGCATATACCTACTTTATTTCGCGCGTACCTGCTTGAGAATGCGTATCTGCTTCGCATTTTAAGTACAGAAAGTGCACCAAAGTACAGTTCGGTAGAGCAGATTTCCAGCGGAGCGATCGTCGGCCATTTTGTCGACGCGAGTCGTGTACGCCGCAAGTACGGTGCGCGTCCCGCAAAGTAATCGAGTTCTCCCGTCGGCATCGCGTTAATTAACACGTGTCTCATTGAACGAATCGTGTCCGCGAATGTCGAGCGTATTAGTGTTAGCGCGAGGAGTATCGGGAGTGTATTACGATGGAGCAGCCAGGAACAGAATGCTGGGTCGGGAAGTCGTCGCCGCGAGATCGGGACGTGGGGTCGTCGAGACGCGGGTAACGCTCATCATATATCTCTAAGTACGTTAAATTCATTTCTTATACAGCACGTTTGACGAACTGTCCGAGCTCGACGAGGAGATACCCGAGTCGAGATTCAGTACCTAGTACAAGTCTTGCAAGTGCTGATTTCTAACTCATTTATGCTCTTTGGGCGGCAAATCTTTTTTTTATTTATATTTTTAATCTACACGTCTCTTTCGTCCTTTCTGTCCAACCTTGTTATTGTATCAAAGCTGTATTGGTGCTTGTCGTACGAACAACTGTTGTCTTTATTTTTACATCTTTTCCTTTGCTCTTTTATGCTCTATTGAATCTCTATATTGTATAAAAAACTTCCAAAGATAACGGAAGAAATAATAAGAGGCAGGTTAAGAAAAAAGAATATTTGTTGCTTTATTTTCAAAAGTGGCGTTTGTAGAATTAATGTAAGAAAAATAATTTTGACTCGGATAGAGTCAACTGTGTTTTCATTTTCTGAACTTCTCAGATCACTATTCTGTTGAATTTAAAGCAGAACTTAAATCTTTCCACAAATTTGTTCGTACGTGTACGTTAAATTTCTGTTTGTTTATACCTGAGACGTGATAAAACAGTAGAGATTGCTTCTACTGGCGAAAATTGCGTCTCGTTTCGCAAAAGAATTGCACGGTATGTTGTTCGCGGACACCAGGCATTGAAATGAACGCCCGGTGAAAAACGCACGCGATAAATCGTTACACCGTGTCGAATAGTGATCGATTATCGTTGCCTGTGTAGATTAATCGTTGCAAATATCGATCAGTAGAGACAAGGTACCGCGTATATTGTAGAAACTTTGTCGAAGAGAAGTCGTTTACAAATATTGACGTTTCACTAAATTCACAGTTCCTTATGGACCACTTTGACGTTCTTGAATGATATATCTGAATTTTTCTTCAGATTCTACTTGTCAATTGTTGCAGTTATTCATATGTAAATCCTAGATAAATTTATACATTTAAGAATATTTTGCCTTATTTCTCGCTACGTGCGCGTACAACAAATTCTAAAATTTCATCTCTGAAGGAGAATGTTGAAAATAATAATAAAACTTATTTAAACAATATTTATAAAGAAAACGATAGGAATGCGAGAGATATTCGTCTTTTTCGTAGAGATCCCACTGCATCTCAAAAGTATAAATAAAATATACAAATGATGCATGTTAATTTATTATGTGAATCAACGTAATATATGATTTAATATTCAATATTCCTTTAAAATCACGTTTGAATTATCTGAATAAGCCGCATATTCGGACAATCTGTAACCAGATAATGATTATTTCACGTATAATTTTTGGAAATTAAATTATGCCTGAATATTTTACCTTCGGTCTTATATAACCGGTCATATAAACAGCAGTAAATAACTGTTCTTACTTTTTTTTCATGGCGAATCGATGCTATTTACCGATGTGCGTGCAATACATCATACGATACATTGTGGGCGTTGAAATTGCACGCTCACCATTTAACGCTGAAATCCACCGACGTCCGGCCAGGTCGACCGACGAAACCCGCCGCTGCACTCCGAACTGCATCGCTTCGCATCCGGCACTCCGTAGAGTCCAGCAGCCTTGCATCGCTCGACGTTGATTGCACTTCGCTTCACTCATATTTGCGACGCGAATAATATCTATATTATAACGGCGTTTAACGAATATTTCATTGGCATCGGCGACATTTCCATTTATCTCGAGACGAGAGATCTACGAATTCGCTTAACGAAGAACGTGATGCGCGAATTCGTTCAAGGAATATCTACCACGATGCGATAAATTTCAGTACTTCAAGAATGCGCATATTTCAAGAACACATACGCACACATACACACGCATACAAATATGCACCATGATAAATTTCGGTACTTCACGAACACAATCGCGAATCACGAATCGCGTGTAAAAAATCGGGCATGAAAGGCCGCGGTTCTCGACTTCGGCGAAATCGAGAACAAAAAGGACAACATCTCGTTTTTACTTGCCAAAAACCGGATATCCTGTTCTGTAAATTTGCGATGTGTGTAGTGAGCGTTTTAACACTCGCTGCAAACTGCGTGTAAAAAAGTCGATCGTGTGTACCGCGAATTAAAGTGCACGCAATCGTCGCGACGCGAATACACGAAGAAAATCGCTACTTAAGGCTGATTGCGCAAATCGTTAAATATATCGATATGCTCGAGATGATTGCGAATTGCATAAAATTCTCACGCATGACAGCTAAATGATACTTTTGCAAAGATTATCCCGTGATATTTGCGAAGAGAGTTCCGCGATATTTTACGCAAGCTACGCCGCAATATTTATTCCAGTTCAACAATACTTTTAGAATAGTAGAAAGAATAATTCGTGATATCCCTACACAATTTAATTTCATTATAATGCAACTGCGAGTTTAATTTAACGAATGACTGAACACAAAATTTAAACTATAATTTTAATTTACTTTAATATTATAATAAACGGGAGATTATATTTTTTATAACCAATTTCGTTCTTCATTAAATGAATTTGCATATTCCGTTTCGAGATAAATTAATACTTCTTTGATGTCGTTAAGGTATTTATTAAATATATTGGATGCTGAGCGATGCATTTCGGGATGCAGCGGATTTCATTGCTGGACTTGGCTGGATGTCAATGGATTTTAACATAAAATAGCAAGTGTAGAGTTTCAATGTTTGCATGTAATAATCAGCGTATAATTGTACATCGCATGAATTCACGGAATGAAAAGATTCGAGGCTGCTATAGACTGCTGTTTAGGGCTGAAAGCATTGAATATTCTAATAGCCGAGTTACCTATGAATCGTTATCCGATTACTTTTCCGATCCGATTATTCAGTCTCTCTCTCTTTCCCTCTTGGTACGCTGATTATTCGGATAATATGAATTTGATATTAACAGAATTTTGATTTATGTACTTTAAATTACGTGTCATTATATTTTTATTTATATTTACATTTACAATACTTTTATAATAAACGCATTGCTGCTGTTTGTGAAAATTAAAGGTGAGGAAAACGCGCGTATATGTTATGTAAATATTGCTCATATATTTTCCAACATATTTCGATAAGTATATTTTTAAAGATATAGTTTTGAAGGTTCGTTTTTCATTAATATATTAAACCTGTTTTTAGAAATCGCATTATATTATTCATACATTTTTATCCTTTATATAATTTTTGTAGAAAATATTCTATTTATTATTTTACACGTATAATATGTGTATTATTTTTTTTATAAGCTTTCAGCGTGTATTTTTATATCTTCTATAAAAGCGTAGAATATTTATTTATCAATTACATTAAGAGATTCGCTAAAAATGACGCAAATTGAACATAGTTAAAATGTTTGATAATCTGAAGTACTCGCAATTTCTTTGGTATATGTGGCGCGTTGTATAGGCGTCATGAAAATATTTTCGCATGTTACTGCAGTAGCATAATGCTCGTTCGCGTGGTTTCATGCGCCGGCTAAGCCGCTACGGTAGTTTACACATGCGTCCATGGTGGAGAGAATCTCCGGAACGTCGGTTAATCGGAAGTTCATATTCCCGGGAATTCATTTTGCAATTCTGCCGCGTGTATAAGCGTATGCGGAGTGACTGTTATTTCGTCCAAATTGCTGCCTGCTTGCCTGCGACATTTTCTTCCGCATTGAAAATTTGCGCGCGCGGCATATACGTACTCGGAAATTATTTACTTTTCTCTCTCTTTCTCTCTCTCTCTCTCTCTCTCACTTTATTACATGTGTATATCTTTTGAAAAATATTATAAAAATATAATAAAATTAATAATCGAGTAATAACATAATATACCGCGAATTGCAGACCCGCAGGAATATACTTTAAAAACAATTTCCTCTCGACGAATGACAATGAATTAAACGACGTGCTGCTTCCGCAGTTGGTGTATTTTAGAACATTCCCTCGAATTTATTCATGACGCGAACGAGAACGCAATATTTTGCAAGAGAGAAAGGGACTGCTTCCCGTTTATGAGATGTGAAAAGTTTGCGGAAAAGTCGTGCCAACCAACAAACGTCGGCGAATCGGTATTTTCGCGACTTTTGACGACAGGCTGAACGGTAAATGCTTAATGGTAATAAATTACTTGGTGCGATACGGTCGCGCCAACTTCCTCTCCACTGGTAATATCCTGGACAAGGGTGTAGTCCCGCGGGAGGCCACGCCGAGAGTCGTACCTACATATGTAACACGGGCAATGTCACGTGTGGGAATTCACGCGTTCCTGCGACTTGTTTCCTATCGAGAGTGTCCGTAAAGAATCCTTTCCGTCGTGTTCCCGCGGGACGTTAGCCGCCCGTTCTCGTCGCTACCAGAAACCCATATTTCTAGCGTGTCCGGAGGAGCACTTACCTCGCTCTCACATCCTCCCCCCCCTTCCTTCCCTTGATTTACTTCCTGTCGCGTTGACTTCGCGGGAATGTGAAAAATTTCATCATTGCGACTCAGCACGGCTGGGATTGAAATCGTCAGGGAGAACTAAAGAATTTCGGATACACAAACGCCCTTACCTGCCGATGCATCTGTGGAAATGTGATAATCTGCTTAAGATAGACGTTAGACGACGATATAGATCGTTTTGTTCGTTTGAGATATTCCGTCGTTCCGAATTAATAATACAATCGCGCGTACCTGGCCAGCTCGGAATCCTCCCGAAAAAAGATTCGGTCGAATATCGACGAATTATCATTCGTTGACGCGTATTCCCCTCATTTTGACCCAGACACCGTCGGGAATATCATCGAATATTCGATCGTGTGACAGCGACATTACGTACGTGTATACACGCTCGTGTACGTATCCTGCAGCGTGGGATAAAATGCGCATCATACATATGTAATACGAGCAAACGTGCGAGGCATACGAACGGGCCGTCCTGTATATCACGGAATCTTTGCCAGTGCTACGCGAAATCGCTACTCCTTTCGATTCCGGTTGCCTCGATTTTCAGAGTTCGTCCGCTTGCTCGCCGGCAGCGACTTTGCAAACTTCGATTTTCAAACGGAGGAGCGGTAAAAGGAGAGGATAAATAAGGCATTACGTTGGATAGAAAGAGCACCTGAACGCATTCCATTCGTTTTGGGATAATTTTACGCGGGCGAGAGAGAGAGAGAGAGAGAGGGGGAGAGGGAGGAAGGAAGGGAGGGAGAGAGAGAGAAATATCGCCACTTCTCTCTCTCTCTCTTTCTTTTTCTCTCTCATCCAACATATTAATACAAGTGAAGACCCCTGGTGGAACAATATTTTTCTTTTTATGAAAATTTATTCCAAACGAGACGAGAAGTGTGCAAACATTTCTTTTTATCCACTATACGTGAACGTGAAAAGGGCGCTGATCTTCTGGCGTAAGAACGACATTTTTGTTAGAGGAGAACTTTTGAATATTTTAATATTTAATTGACGTATATTTGAGCAAAAGTTTTTAATAAACGAATAATAACGAACGATTTGCGAGATAACATGTCGCTCGAAAATTAACTAGAAACTAGTGGCGCAAAGCGCTAGATCATTATTTTGGGAAAGTTTAATTTTTAGATTGTCGGGAAGCCGCCTCTTGTCCCCGCTCTTCTGTATCTCGAAAGTGCAGCGATCGCGAAGGCATTTAGGCGAAGGTAACCCGCCGTGGCTTAAGCTTCAGCACGAACTTCAATCCCGCGACTTCCGCCCATCGAGTTTACCGAAGTAGAAATTCTGGAAACTTCGTCCCCCCAAAAATATACTGTATTCTCGTGTGCTATCGGGAAAGTTAAAAATGAGCCTCACCAATGCGCTCATATCTCGCCCAGGAGTTCGGCAGCGGAGCGTGTGCGAGCGCGGCGCAACTTTCGGGCGTCGAATGAAAAATGAAACAAGAAATCGCGGTTTCGCGAAGTTCGATAACTTTGCGATTTATATTTTCGGCGGCGGAAGCTCGCGTATGAGCCAAGTCGCTGGACCGAGAAGGGGATAAAGTTAATCGCGGGTTACGTTGTGCGCGCGCGCGTGATGAAAATTCAACTGTGCAAAGCAGGGATTTCGCAGGGGGGAAAAATATGAGTTACAACGGGGATGTCTATCTCATGGATCAAGGGTGTAATATACCTCACAGGGTGTCGTAATGTGAATGTAACGGTACGATGCGCCGTGCGATAGTTATAACGCGAGGCCACGTTACACCGTAACTTCGTCAAAGGCAGGCGTGTCATATCATATCAGAGAGAAATTTCGATAAACGCGAGTGATAATCCATACATAAATTGAGTATACGTTCCTGTACATTATATGCTATAGTAGTAAAGAATTCTGAGGGGAGAATGCGGCACGAGCGTACTTCAAAAAGAAAAAAAATATTACTTCATAAACGTTAAAAGAGATTAAATATTTAAAGTAACGCACACGCGAATATACGCGCGCCATGAACAGTCGACAACGTGCATCTAATGCGAAGCGAATCGTGTTCTCGAAGTATCGTAGATCACGCTCGAACGTTTCCATCGGGGGAAAAGTTGCCTTTAATGTCCGGTCACGTACGCGACTCGCATCCCTGCGTACCTGCGTGAGATAACTCGCCGCGCCTGATCCTTACGGGATGGATCGTAAATGCGAACGGCCCTACGATTTGATATCTTAAGGAACACTCTCGCGAGCTACGCGAGGATTTGCTGCTCGTTCGAGGGGGCCGTTTCGGTGCCAGTTGATGACCTGGCAAAGCCGCGCGTACCTCGCGAGTGTATTTCCCGGTGAAGTTTCTTTCGGAAGGGCGATATCTCGTCGATAACGATCTCCGATAGCCGCCCCCGTGCCAGTCCGTGTGAATCAAGTCGGCGCCCGGTGTCTCCGGCGTGTGGCAACTCGTGAAAATGTAATTAGATCGCGGCGTAAAGCATTTCGTGCTGCTTACGAAGCGCAAGCTGCGGGAAATTATACAGTGACCTGAACTTGCGACAAAAGTTTATGGCCAAACGCTAGATTTATCGGAGGAGGGGGAGGGGGAGGGGAGAAGAGAGAGAGAGAGCTTTCGGGCGTAATGTATAATGGCCACACAGTAAAAAATTGTGTGTTAAATTTAACACGTTTCACATGTCCCATGTTGAAGGCGGATTGCTTGCTCAAATTACACGATTGGCCAATCTTTTTTTCAATCTGTTATATCGTCGCAGAGCGCGACAAATATACAATTCTTCGTTATAATAATATCGGGAGTAAACGCGCGGATTATTGCATACGTAACGCACGCGCCAGCGTAACTTATCAATTTATTTCGGCAGGCATTTCAAACAATATCATTTGGCGCTCGTTGTTGGTAGAATCTCTCGCTCCGGTGTTTAACTTGCATGTTGATTTTATATCGCGACACGTCACACCGTCAATATTTTATCGGGAACGTCGGGGCGAAACGCAAAAGCGACGCGCGCCGACCGCCGTCGCACGCAAATTAAGAATTATTTATGAAATTATTTCCCGTTTCGAAATAAAAGCCAGCCGGAATTATACGCGCGGTTCGTGTTTACCCGATCATAACGCATCGTCCATTTCGTTTCCTGGGAAATTATACCGCGCTGTACCAAAACGTTCGGCGCCCCGGCGGAAGCGCGAGCCATGTTTATGGTTTCCTATCCCGCGACCGCGATAGCCGTGCAATTACATTTACACCATCGGCGTAGGCTACGTCGTGCACTTGCGTTCACGATTTTGTCGCCTGGGTTTTCACAGCCAGCGTTTGCGATGTTACAACACACACACACGCACACGATCCGTAACAACGTCGCATGACTCACGCGACTGTGCGATAAACGATATCAATTTTCGCGTGCAATAACGGCGAACCGCTCGGTCGAAGATTATTATTTCTGTCCCCGGCGAAAGGAGAAAAGAAGGAAAGGAGCGAAAAAGGACACGATTAATCGAGTGGGGGTCGACGTCGCCGCGTAATTTCGACGTCATGTTCCGCCGCTGTTAATTATTACTACCAACAAAGATTACACGCGGTACAGGGATAACCATACAGGGATAACCCTCGGTTTCGAGAAAGGGAAGGGCGCACACGCCTCTGGGTATACACGATCCATCAGGCCCCGGATGTAGGTTTTCACGGGTACCTAGTTACGGAATAAATTAATGACCGCCGAATTTGCTGTTCCACGGTACATAGAGCGCTGTACATAATCGCGCCCTCCGATCCTACGCGGAATATCGAGCGTGTTACGCTCAAATTCCGGACGAGAGGATGCGCCGTCGTAACTTAAAATTAATTGACAAACGGCACGGAGATGACCGCGCGCGCACGCTGAAATCCCGCCCCGAGGAAGGTTCCTCCCTTCGAGTCGCGGCAGAAAGTACCGCGGCAAACTTGACTGTATATCACCATTACGATTTCTATGATTATTCTAATTATTTATCATCGGTCGGGGCGCGCTCATTTAATTAATTTATACGCACACGCGTCATCTCTCGTTCTTTTTCCCCCTCGTCGGCAATTATAATGGACACATTGCGCACCGCCACGGCGTACACGTTTATTTACCGTTCGTATAATCGCCGCGTATTTGTCCAGCTGAAACATTCTGCGTAGCCGCAGGACATTCCGGCACCCTGTTTTGCGCGACCGTTATTATTTTGTTTGATTAGCTTAATTTGTGGCTGAGAATGCACCGCGGCCCAGACGCGATAACGTTGTGGCTGCGTGTTGCGGAGCTGCATGCACCCCGAGCTCCCTGCAGTGATGCGAGCAATGGACCGCGCGTGACCCTTGCGCGGCAGCGGCTCGCAATTGTGCGCGGTTATATTTATACGCGAGGTGCACACCAATAACAAAGAAGGCTCTACCGAAAATTGCTAATGTCCCGTGCGGAATTGTCGGCCAATTGTCGCTGATATATTATGCGATGTATCATCGGCCGATAAGTATCAAATTAAAGCGTGCTATCCCGCCCGTCATTTGTTCGCCAGGCTCTGCTCGTTATTTTTAACATGAATTTTGATAACCTTCTATTAACACTCGTCCGTTACATCTCAATTATTTGATTATCTGACCGAATGCGCATATACACACTCAGGGAAATGTTTCGCCGGTTCAGCTAGAATTCTTTCAATGTCACAGGTGAAATGTATCGCCGTCTTCTGTATCTGATTGAAAGTTATCTGTGGTACGTATCATTTATAGCAGCAGTATTCTGCCGATGTGCGCAGGACAATTTCGGTCCTGCTACTGATTTTTAATAAGAAGTATAATTGGCTTAAACCTGGATGAGCCTCAGAGAGACTTTCTTGCTACGTTAGACTAATAGTTCAGATAAAAATTCTGAATAGACTTTAAATAACCAGAGGGGATTCTTTTCTCAGATTTTTAAATCCGAATCAGAAGTAAGAGATGGGCGAAAGAGAGTGCTTTCTTTTTTGGTGGTTCACGCAACGGGTGTTTTTTAAGAACGGGATTGCCGTTAACGCCCGCTTATGGACGCGTTGCGCTTTTCGTAAATCCAACGGGTAGCTTTTTTCAGCTTATCCTCTGCAATCCTTGGGGAGGTAATTCCTAAAAGAAACAGAGAAATATCCCGTAATGACACAAAGGAAATGCTCGCGACCGATACAGCCCGGCATTAGTACGTACACAACTACCACTGTTATTATTCGTTTATCGTCACGCGTATAAGATAAAAGGTGGGTAGGGTGAGCACGCGCGCGATATGCCTCGTTTACCCGGTGATTTGAGGGAATTGTTTCACCCAGTGTAATTTCGAGTGTGTCTGGCCAAGGGTGTCTTCTAATTCCGTTCAGATTAGCGGCGCGACGTCTCCAACTGTGTTACTTCCTCGTTTAACTCGCCCGACAATTACAGTCGCATTAAAAGACACTCGTTTTTACCGAACGCAATTACGTTCTCTCGCACCTGTTTACGCTTCGTGAAGTAGCTATATTTACTATCTCTCTCTCTCTCTCTCTCTCTCTCTCTCTCTCTCTTTCTCTCTCTTTCTCACTCCATCTTTGGTTGATTATGTACGGAGGATTCGGAAAAGCTTTGGTCCTTTTTTCTTTAAAGAAGTAAGTTATTGAATATAATATGTTGTGATCAGGTTATTTTTTGAAAGGGCTCAAATCGAGTCGGGAAAAAGTGAGAAAAGTGAGCTTTTTTCTTAAAAATGAGGAAAAGTAAGATATTTCTAAATGAGTGAGGAGAAGTGAGAAGAGTTATTCCCTTGCCTGTAAAAGATAAAAAATAGGATAAAGAGATTACAAAAGATGAAGAGCATTTAGAGATGTCTATATTAGTATTTATATATTTAAATAATTTTAATTAAAATCGCATATTTTGGTGTTCAAGTCGCGAATAGTTCGTATCGACGCGCACAAAGCGCGATTGAAAACGCGAGTTGCACTTTGGATGCATCGATGCTATCCGGCTTTTCCGCATTCGCAAAGAAACATCGCGACATATACGATTCAGCGAGTTCTTTCATCCTGTTCATACAGGAAAGCAATCGAATTATATTAGTCGTATGAACAAAATGGAGTATATTTTGTAAATAATATATAGAAAAATTTGACCGTTGGATGCGAGCATCGCACAATATTGACGCACTCGATTGACTCTCTCCTCACTCCTTTATATTTTGTTTTATCTTTTAATTCCTTTCTCTACGATCTATATGGTCGTAGAGAACTTCTGATAATTCGGTACACACATAGTAAAATGCGTTTTCCGAACTCTGAGTAACCAGCAATATACATCTCGGAAACGCGAGCAATGTGATTCTTTCGAGGCGGGTCGTTGTAAATATTAGGGAATTACACGTCGAGAGCGAGAGAATGTTTACTTCGTGAGCTTACTTTTCACGCTGGCCTGAGGCGCCGCCCTCGCTATTTAAGACGACTTAATACCCATCAGGGGGTTCTCGCCCGGTGCACGGTACGTGCTACGTGTTGAACATGCATCCCTGCGCCATGCATGCTTGCCGGAAATGCGGCGAGCGTGGAGGAAGCGTGTGTTGCCGCGCGACGTCGCCCGTGAGCGACGAACGCGGATAAAATACGGTGCATCGGGATCATCATTTACCGTTAACAAAGCGCTCGACAAAATAATTTGCCGTTATCCGGGAGGAAAATGTTGCAGGGGTATTTTTCGCCGTGATAGATGCGGCCGCCGCCTCCATCGAGTAAATGTGCAGGCGTAGGACGTATAATGGGCGTGTAGCGCCGTCGGAACTTTGTATCTAGGACATTGAAACGTAATCTGGGACTTAATATAGAGAAATATTGCGCGACCTTCCCTCAGTAATTGGGTACTTGTGATATACTCGCAATTGTACCCGCGCTTACGGCTTTCTTTCTCGTCGATCTACGCGGAGTGTGAGCGAGAGAGAGAGGATCCATTGTACGCCGAGCGAAACAATTAGGAGATTACATTAAACGAATAGTTCTGTTGAATAGTTCTACAACTTGAGTCGAGTGACAGAGTGAATAATTTAGAGACGAACATGCTTATTAAAGAGGCAAGGATACTGATGTATACGGAGAGAAGCGTTCAGCTGCTGTTATATTTAGTTCGAGGTTCAATATACTGGTGTCTGTCGTTAAGTACAAACTTGTCATATACTTATTGATTAGGCTATTTTGAATAAAAAAAATCCTTTACCATTTTGCAAGTGATTACGCAAATTTTTGAGCTATCATTTTGAGAAGCCTCTATACATGGCTGTTTTCAATAATTAATTATTCAAAATTTTGTATGGTTGTTTGCAAAATGGTACAGGATTTTTTTTGTTCACATTGACCTAAACTACAGCTAAACTACAGGTATATGACGGTCCCACATAATGACAGATATCCTATATATATATTATTGTCGTGTAAATATATTGTTAAAGTGAATAAGCAGCAAAGCAATGTTTATCGAAGCAGTTTTATCAAAGCCATTTCTTCGAATCCTTTGCGAGATATACGTTCAATTCCGTGAGATCATAGAAATTTATTTCTAGAGAAAAACAGGAGAAAAGAAATCGATTTCTCGAATGCGGAGAAAAACGACGGAGGAGGGTGTTTTGATGAGCGGTAAAGAGTTGGGGTTTGTTCCGGGCGACGAAAACATATCAGACTATCGGAAACTATGAACACCGGAGAGGCTTTTTCGTGGCGGGTTCGTCCGAAATTTTTTTAGAAAATTTTATTCAGACCTCGGTCGTCGCACGTTCGAATAAACAACGGATCGATGCAACGCGTTTTCTCGAGCTTTGGATAGCACGGCTCTCGGCTATCTACAGTTTTTCCACAACGGTCCCCTTCACAAAACCCGCAAGCGAAGCGGCCGTTTATACTGCGCGATCAGCGTTTCGTCATTTTGCCGAAATATCACGACGCATCAAAAAAGTTTGTAGTACAGTCAAGTGACGTTCATTTTTCGAGGTTCACGATGAGAATTTGATAGTTGCGCGTTTATTATGACATTCAATTTGAGCGAATTTTGCTCAATGTTTTGGCAATAGAAATTCATATCTTCCCTTTTCGTTTCACAATATTAGAAATTACGAGCTCGTCACGAAAGGCTGTCTAAAATTGAATTCTTTGCACGTGGGATCTTTTAAAATTTTCCGAGATAATACTTTAAAGATATATGTGTCTCTTTGCATCGTTAAAATCAAAGTTGGGCGGTATCCAAATAAATTAACAGCCTCTACTATTATTGATTTAAACAATTAGTTGGAGAGTTATTTCTGCTGGAATAATTTATTCGAATAATAATTATTTACTAAACAAGACAAATTATATGGATATTTGTGTAATTCAACATTTGAATGTGTATTTAAATAAATAATAGCGTTTCCCTACTCGAGACAATAACACATGAATATTTCATTGTTGTCTACAAAAATTATTCTACTGATTAAATCTAAATAATCTGAATGAAATATAATTCTCAAAACAGATATTATTTGTCACATCTAACTCCGTTAGATTGAGATAAACTCTTATTTGAATAAAAATCCGCACGGCTTGCGGGAACAAACATTTGTTCGTTGTTTTTATCTTTTGACTATTATTCCTACAAAGCTGCGCGACCAACTCTGTTTAAAATAAAAATCCTATCATTTTTGCACACTTTGTACAGGCCATGGTTCAATATTGACATATGCAAATACTTTTTGAGGCTTTTCGTGTAGAGATATATAAGTGTTCGTCGCCGTGTAGAACGCTGCTCATCGATGAATTAAGCCATTGTTCTCCTCCCTTGCCTTCATCCCCCCTCTCTCTCTCTCTCTTTTTCTCTCTCTCTCTCTCTCTCAACCTTGCTTTTTGCATAATAATAAAATTTGGAAACTTCTTAATTATATCTGAAATTCATCGAACAGCCAGGTGTGATCACTTTTTAAGATTCCCCGCGAATGCTTCCACAGCTGTCGTGAAATTCCATCTAATTAAATATTTCGCACAACCTGCAGAATACTTTGCATTTATCCGCTCATCGTTATTCGCGCGACATCCACGTATAACGTCACTGCCCCCGTTCCGTTAAATCCGAAAAGCTCGAATATGCGTGTTACTGTTTCACGCGTCCGCTCGAATATATAATACTATCAGCTCTACGTTATTGTTCTTAAGTCACGATTGCCGATTTGCATAGCGTAATTGACGAGAATTAAAAATCTCCCCCTCCTCCTCTCTGTGATAAATTCTCCGTGAAACATTAATCGCGAATTATACGTTAGTCAGTGATTATGTTGATACGATAAAAAATGATTTTAGCAGGCCAGCCACCATAGCGTACGAAACTTTCGCAGTTACATGCCCTATTAATTCCGTGAAGTCAACATTATTAAGTATTAAAACTCCAAAACCGTGTACAGGAGAATAAAAAGACCGCAACCTGTACCGGAATATTGCGCATGAAATTTTCAAGCGTTTCCTCCTATCACGTCTTTGAGCATTGCGACATAGCGTAATTACCATGTCGACGGCGAAAGAAGCTTTAATCAGTTGCGGGAACGCAGTTCGCGGAAATATTAAAATAATCGTCAAACATCCCCCTGACCAGTGCGGTGCGGCGCGGCTCGACGTGGTGCAGCGTCCGTTTCATCGACGTAGCAAAAAGCGAAACATTTTCGTTTCCGGTTTGCGCCCGGAGCTCGTTTTGCCTCTCCCGTACTTGTCGGGAAAAGGGACCGGAAAAAATTTCCCGCTTTTTGCATCCGTCGCGAACCCCGTATCGCTTTCTCTCTCTCTCTCTCTCTCTCGCACTGACGCGCGGCTGTTATTTTTCATTATGTCAAGGAGTTTCCACTCGCCGTGGAGCGACGGTCTCGTTTGAGAAAATACATCTTTTTTCTGAACAGCGAAATTGATCGTGTACACCGGCGTATTCCATAAAATCTCTCCAAAAACTGTCGGATCCGGGGCTGCATAAGGTACTCGAGTGCGGTAAGTCGCGGCGTAAAAAGTCAATTTAGCGTTTCACGTAAGCTAGGGAGCGGGAAGGGACGCGTAGCGGGGCTCGTCTCGCTCGATGATTTCTTCGATCAATTTCGAGTCGATTCTCTCCCGAAATCGTCGAGGTGGTTTGCGCGTCGCAAGTTCCGTTAGCTTCGATGAGCAATCTTCTCGACGTCTGCATAAATAATTTCGTCGTAATTCCTGCTCAGAAGACGCGACCGTGCGCGCGAAATGAGCTTGCGTAATTTAAAGTAGCTGTGCGCGGAAATATACGGAATTATCTTCGAAGGTTCGAACGGAGTTATGTCCGCTCGCGTGTGGGGAGTATTCGGCGACCGAATTTCGCTAGTTAAACTCGGAACAATGATATCATTTTTTCTTTTCTCTCTTTCTTTCTCTCTCTCTCTCTTTCTCTCTCTTCCTCTCTTTTATTTTATTTCTTTTTTCTTTTTTTTTTTTTTTTGGCGTGGGCGAGAACAATGGCGAGCACCGAAGATGAAGCGATTTTTACGGTGGACGTAAAAATCTTAAGCCATTGTGGAGAGTGAGAGGAATTTAATAAAGCGACTGGTAATCACGCTTAAGTAAATAAATCCGGTGAGAGAGCGTAAAAATCGCAGTTCCGGATACGCTCGTTTGGATAAATAAGTGCCGGAACAACAAAAGTCCCGACTGCTCGTCTCGTGCTTGTAATTTCATTAATTTAATCCGATACTTCCTTCTCTTTATCCTACTCCCTCGCTCCTTCATTCTCTTTTCTCTCGCGCGCGCGCGCGCGCTTCCCCTGTTGCGAAAATTTACAAACTGAGAAATAGCTCCGCTGTCTTGTCTTCTTCTTTCTCATCTCGCGATAATTCCCTTCCGGTTTTACGTTCCTCGTTTCGCTCGCCTCCCGATTGGTCGCGCGACGTTTAAATTTATAGACGACGTTCGACGATGGAGTCGGAGAAATTTCTCAGGGTACGTACTCTCTGGCGTTCGTTGCTCATAATAGTCGAAGAGAGAAAGGGATAACGGAGATAGGGAGGGAGTAAAGGGGAAGGACTCGACGGAGTTACATCGTATCCTAATTTTCGTAATTCCGCCGAGCTTGAAACATTGGAACATTCTGCTTAATTATAATTCGTTGTAAGTAGGAGGGCTCGTTGGTAGAACCCGTATCCAACCCGACGCTCGTTTCTACATGTTATGAATAGTAATGAGGGATGAATAATAAAGAATTCGTTTACGGCTCGCGCGTTGGTCACAAATTTGGTACGGTGAATTAAATTAAATTAGTTCGCGAAAGTAGTCGCAGCTATGCGTGTGTCGTTCCGCAGGGTGTTTCTATAATCTCGCGTAATAAAGCAAATAAACAAGGCATATATTGTTTTATAAACTTATACAATCGAGATATCGAGTAAAAATGTAAGTAAGACAGTTTATAAAAATTAAATTATAACTATAATTCATTCTTTTATATATGTTATTACAATAACAAACGAAAATTTACATTTTTAATATAATTTGTTTTATTTTCTTACGTTTCCTGCCACGTTTTTACGCCACTTTCAATCCATGTTGCATGTGCTAAAAACGGTACACGTTGTGGAGCTTGAAAATGTGTTGTAATTATTTAGTTTATGGTTTTTGTTATTTTTTGTATTTTACTATATTTTGTCTCTTAATGACAAAACTATCAGTTGGCGTAATCGATTGGTAATTGATTTCAGCGTGCACCGTAAACGATACGCGTGGAAAGAAACGTGTTAAAAACGAAATCGCGCTTATTTTAAATTAATAATACATTTATCTTCAGTTCGAGAGAAAGCTAATCGATATTCCGATATACTGTGAAATTAGAGAGAGAGAAAGAGAAGTGTATAGGGTTTCTATTTTATAAAGTTTCGAACGTTACTTGTACAATTGATTTAACCCTTAGAGGGCGAGTCACGCCTGTAGGCGTTTGACGAAAATTGTCATCGTGTGCGAACTAAGTGCCTAAAGGTATTTTCATTTGTTAACATCATAACACGCGGAAATGCTGCATCATAACGTCGCACTGCACACAACGATCATCTTGCTTCCGAGCGGCCCGCAATATAAGGTCCTTATTAATAGTTGTCGTCTGAAACTCATCTCATGTGAGATACCCAGATTTTAATTCCAAGTTAGATCTGAGCTTTACGGTTCGTATGATGTATTTGACCTTACATCTGTAAACGCTGTTTAACTGGAACATTCACACCTAACTTTGAATTCAATTCTGAGTATCTCATTTGAAACAAGTTTCGTGTAACAATTAATACGAACCTAAGGGTTAATATATTTGCCATCTTGACGGTTATACTGGTGACCGGTACTGAGCTTTTCGTTTACGCTTCGGTCGGTGTGTTTACGCTTCGTCACGCAATGAAAGTGCTAATATAAAATAATCCAATTGGTGTGAATAGAAAGTCAGTTAAAACACGCCACGGCGGTGAATGCGTGTTAAATTAGCCTCAGTTGGTGCATCGCGGACGCTGCTGCGTACGTGACATATTTTACTCGAAAGGGCGAATAATTATTTTCCCAAGGGCGCCAAGTCACTTTATATAGAATGTTAAAAAACCATTCGATATCTATGCGGTAGATAATACACACCATACATGCCTATGTTTACCAAGATTTTTTTTATTCAGTATAGTATACTAGTTCAGTATATTGTACTATCTACCATTTAAATATTGAATGGTTTTTTTTTTAACGCTCCAACGAACGCCCGATGTTTCTTTCCGATTTATTTCTTTTTTTTCTCTTCGCGAATGGGAAAACTGAAGTCAATTGCTTGGCGCAGCCGAAGAACTCTCCAAGTTACGATATGCAGTTCGCGACGGTCTTCTGAAGAAACCGCGATCGATGGTGGATTTGGGTACATTACGCGGAGGCGAAGGAAAAGGCATTTCCGCGCTAGTTGATGACCAGAGGAGCATGAACAACGGGCGGGGGAGTAAATGCACTCGAATATTTAAGAGCCGTGCTGAATGCAGCCTTGAAGCGCCGGTAACCTCGCGTTCCTCTTGCTTCATCCCTCAATTTTCTCTTCCCTTATTTCTTTAGCCTTATTTTTCGCGCAGATTAGCATTAATTGCGGCGAGGCCACCACGAGCGAGGAAAAATGCGAAGTGGCCGTTTTGGCTCGCGAGACTGTCGTGTGTTTTCGTTAAAATGCATTATATTAGAGTTTGCATCACTTTAGCTTGAAGCGCCGCTAACTTTAAAATCCACGAGTGTTCAGCGGGAGTCGCCGTAATTTTTGCGGCTCATCCCCGTCGCCGTTATTAAACACATTCCACGCGCGGTAACATTTAAGTTTCTATTCCGCGCGCATTTAAAGCCGGCCGCTCCTTCCGCGCAATTTTTCCTCCCCGTCGATCCTCATTGGCTTCGTGCACACGAACGAAACGAACGGAATTTTACGTTCGACGATATTAAGAAGTAGGTAGATTGGCCGTTGTCGCTGGTCCAATCTCGACGAAAAACAAGAAGTGTAATTTCAACGGATTAAACAAGGGAGTATCTGCGTTTGCACAGACGATCCTTTGTTAGGCGTTTATGGCGACAAAGTTTCTCGCAATTACGCGGAATAATCGGTACTACTGCAAACTGCTTAAATACACGGTAGCTGTCCGCGTACAACATTATAACCATTTAACTTCGAACCTCGCGTCCTTCTTCCGACTCCTGTGGAACAAATTACGAGATATCGCTACCTCGAATATAACATTTTCCCTTTTTCCCCGCTTCTTTTTTGTTCGTTGCTCAGGACGAAATTTCTCACTAGGGGAAATACTAACGGAAGTGTAGTAAATATAAAGTTATATAAATATCTATATAATTAAATTTCATCTCTCGCGGATGAGAATTCTTCCTGGTAGAGAGAGAGAAAGAGAGGGAATACATTTCTCCAGGTAAATTTTTTGATAAAACACGAGCGATACGATGTCTCTCATTTTAAAGTCACATTTGAATCGGGCCTGTTTTAACGTACTTGTAATTTAATTAGCAAACCTTTAGCGCGGTAATGCACGCATAAAACATTCGCGATGCGTATCACGTCGGATTGAAAACTGCGTTAAAAGAGACTCGGGGCTTGAGATCAGTTCGCAGTAGCGAATGGCGTCTTTGTTCTCGCGGTGACTCTGCCGGAAAAGAGAACGCGTTTAAAAACACGTACAAACAAGCGCCGTCGTTGCCCGGAGGGGTGGTTACTGCCGGCTGCGCAACGCTCCACCGACGACTTGAATAACATAAAAATGTTAAATAAAAGCGGTTCAGTTTACACATAGAGGGCGACGAGGGCGAGCGTCTGTATTTGCCCGCCATTGAAATTCCCTGCAATTACACGGGATTACTCTCGTTCTTTCGCTCGCGCGCGCGAACTTCTTCCCCGGGGTGGGGGAACACATTCGCGCCGGTTTTAATATCGGTCCCGTGGAATTTCTTTCCTACATTTACCGCTCGGAATTTACATAAGACGTGACTTTCGACGCAAAGTCGGCGAACAGTTACGAGGATTTTGCGCTCCTTAACACCTCGTTCGCTTCGACCTATCGCTTAATTTTCCGAATTCGATTTCGTGTATACAGCGGAAGAACGTTATATAAAAGAAAGAAAAATTGCAGTATTTGTTTGTATGTTTCGGTGAAATTGGACATTCACAGAGTAACTGCCTTAGGCGAGCGAACGGTTCGTTACATGAGAAAATAAATGGCGAGAAAGTCACAGCGTATCAGACATCCGGTACATAGAAACAAAGACAGCTATATCTCGTATTTAATTTATACGGAAATATTTATACGGTAGAAAGATGTGTCGCTGTGCATTTTGATGATTAATTAATATCGAGGAATCCTCCACTTTTTCGGAAGGCTTCGTTCACAGTTGGGGCTAACGATGATTTTTCACGGTTAGAGGCAACACACGCGAAAGGTATTGAATATTCGCGACATTTCGGAGAACAAGGGGGTAACAATATCGACAAATGAGAAACGTTCGCGCGCTGCGCAGGAGGGAAACCGAAATAGCGCAATATCGGATTTCGTATAACAAAGAAGGTCGAGAGAAGTTCAAAGCGTTATACAGCGGTATGAAAATACGAAAGCCGCGCCACGGAGCCCGAGTGGGTTCTTTCCCCGGCGAAATTTTGCACCGCGGGTCGTCGGAAATTAAAAGCAAGTATACGGTACCTCCCCCTCTCCCCCTCCCCCTTCCGCGATATAACGAGTCTCTCAACAAATCCGTATAACCGGCGAAGACGTAGATTTTTGTTTCACCTCGCCGCCGATGTAATTAATTCGCTTTGCGGTTTTTCGTTTTTCTTCTTCATGTTTTTTTTATCCTTACCTCACCTCCTATCTTTTTTCGGCCGACCGTCGAGTTAATCGACGCGGATGCGGTTAAGTAAGGGTGGTTGAATTTACACGGTCGGAGAACGCGTTCTCTGTTCTCGCGCGTCATTGAGATACCCTCCAATTAAATAAAACGTGGCCGACCGTTTGCAGTCCGTGTATTTTTTCGACTAACCACCGTGTGTATCGCGCGGTAAGAGGGAATATTATATCGCGCGATGGAGACTCGCCTGCTCGTGGAAGCGCCGGTTTTTCATTAAGGGATTATTAACGCTCACCACGGACATTAATTTCACCTTCGTTCCTTTAATTACCACCCGCTCTCTTGGAGAAATTTCGCACTCGCGCGTGCTCGCTAATTTTTTTTTTATCCCGCGGAGGAGGAAAGTTCCGCGCGAGACGAATAGCTTCTCTGTACTCGATTTCGTAAGCCTGCCACTAATTGAAGCAGCTCGCGGACGCGCTGGACTAATTTGTGCTCTCCGTGATGTAAAGCGATCGAATTATCCCGTGAAATTGGCGCTATGTAGTTGATGAAATATTTTGTCAGCACAGAGGGAGCGTAGACGCGTTCCCTCTGTTATGTTTCGTCGACCAAAACGATCAGCAAAAATTTGTTAACGTCTCTCGGAGCGTACCCTTCGCGAGCTCGAGCTCCTTTTATTTCTCGTACCGAGGAATCTAATTAGCAACATGAAACATGTTCCGAAGAACATGTTCCTTCAAATCTTTTGCTCGTCTTTCCCAATAACGAAGAGAGAAACAGAGACGGAGGAAGAAAGAGAGAACTTAGGACTATTTTCTCCGTGCAGAATTGAGGACCTTACAGGAGAATTTATTTCAGAAACATTTGATATTCGATTACCTCAAAATGTTCTACTTGCATTTAATCTTCATTCTATTATTTCAATAAGCGATGTATTAATCGTGCAGCTTATTATTATCTGATTTTCCAAGTTTGTTGACGAAATTTGCAAGATTAATGTAGAAGCAATATTGCGATTCGAGAGGATTCGCTATTCGTCCTTTACGCGGCAACGAAGAGCGATCGAGACATCGAAAAATGGGATTCGATCGCGACGATCGGTGAGATCGAGCGATGCGGACATTCACTCACTCACACACACACACATGTACACATATGACACGCGCGCGGGAGAGAACATCCGCCTCGTACGTCATTGAAATTCCCTGCAATTACGCGAAACATACGGCCGGGAGAGCATTACCAATGGTGCAACGGACGACTTCTTCGGCATTCGAGTGCGTGGGAGCCGATGTAATGTGGGTCGTTCTTGCCATCTGGGAATCTCGTTGAAATCCCACGGCGCTGATTTCCTTCATTGGTTACCGCTTTGAATTTAGAGTGCCTGCTCATCGCGGCCGTTTTTAAGCGGGCCTCACCGTCTGAATTTCGGGCTCTTCCTGCTCGCAATTGTAAATTAACCACCGCCGACGTTCCTCCGCATCGCCAACTCGCTCGGATCTTTGCTCGCTCGGCTCGCTTTTCGAAACTCCGAAACTATCCGCTTCTCCGTCGTTCCTTGACCGTGGACGATTTATTTTTATCGCGCGTCGGCGGAAGGAAATAATATACTTAGAGTTCGTTCGAGAATCCGTTTATGATCTACTTCAACTTTTCTTCCCTTCTGGACTGATGCTTTGTACGCCCGACGCATCGGCAAGTATACGAATACGCGAAACATTGAACTTTTCGATTACATAAAAGATCCGATACGAATTGGAATTTGGAAATTGCGAATGTTGTTAACATTTCTCGAGAATGTTGTTAACATTTCCCTGTGTAAAATTGATAATGATGGCGAGTTGTTGAAGTCGATCGTTAGTCTCGATAAACCTTGCTCGTAAATACGATCGGCAGCAGTTGCCAAATTGTGCTCCAAATAATTAATTTAATAATTTAATAATTATTTTACAATAAGAATCGACGATATCGCGTGTCTCTTTTTATTATTTTTAACAAATTATTATGAATATTATTCCGTGGATTAACGTGGGAATGAACGTGAGGTCGTTGAATATCCGCAGACGTATCTACCTTACAATCGTGTTGTTCAACAGAAAGATGGAAAGCGTATTAAAATACACAATGCGACACGATGAATACACACGATTCAAATCTGTACGGACGTATTCCGTGAGCGTTAAACATTGACAGTAAAATGTTGATGCCCTGTTATTCGTTCCGCAGACACGCAAAACGACGGTGAGCGCGAGCGTGCGCGTGCACAAGCGGTAATAAAGTTGCAAAATAATAACCGTAACGTTATCAGCAAAATTTGTGTGTGTATCAAAGACAAATTGCGCTGATATTATCATCCGAAATACCGCGTATAACTCCGACATATTACAAGTTCCATCGGCTATGTAATCGCGTTCGATATGCACTATGGACGGATGCAAAATCGAGGGGAAACCGGCTTTGGAGCGAATGTAGGGGAGAATCTATTAATTAACAAAAGCGTACTTAGCGTTTGCACGCGCAGACACGCTGATAGTATTTCGCAAATCGTTCGCGCTTCGGCAAAACGATTTTTCGCATGACGTAATGAAATTTCTTTCAATTTTCCGCGTCAACAGAGAACATAGTTATTATACTTAAAACGAGCCAGTAATTCCTACTAATAATCGTTAAAACGCTTTAATTAAACGGACCTAAATAACAGAGACTTCAAAATCAGGAAAATTTTCCAGAGGGGAAGAGAGTCCCAACATTTAACCCGCGTTAAGCATCGCGCAACTTTTCCGAGAGAATTTTCTCGGCGCGTTTGTTCGTAAATAATTTTCGATATATTTCAAACACCCACGTTATCATCTATTATAGGAAGGATAATGTAAAAATCTAAAAGTTCAAGGGGTTGCCAGACACTTTGCCGAGGAATAAAGAGTCAATTCGAGCAAGGATACATGAGAATAATTAAAGGCCTGAAGCGCGCCCAGGCTTATTTTTCCTCTTGTTATTCGATAAATTATTTATAACTTAATATCAAAGGGACATTATATTATTTATACATACTTTCGTAACGGGACGGATTACCTCTCGGGTCAGGCCAGGCCAGGTCAGGTCAGATCCATTAATCGAGCCATTTATTTTCAAAGTGTTGTACAAGTGCGGACTTAAAACTGCCGTTAAAATCGATACATCGCGTCAGTTTCACGTTCCCGCTGCAATTTATAAGGTCTCGGGGCTGAACTTACGGTTCCGCCACAATAAGCCGCTTAATCGATACAAGTGCGCGTCTATACTAGATAACACGCGCATAGAACGGAATAAAACAGATTGATTCGGGGTCCGCGCGCTTAATCCCCCCAAAAACCAATCAAACGTCGGACACGCCCCGGTTTTAACAACGATTGAAATGCATTGCGCGTTTAGTTCACGGAAGTACAGCGCGTTCATTATTCAGCGTTTCCGTGAAATACGGCCAAACTGTTTTTCGGCTTTCGCGTTACGCTCGAAAAAGTGGACTTACTCGGCTCTCGGTAGCAGCCGCCGCCGCCGTCCGGGGGGCCTCTCGCTTTTTACCTGTATCGCCCGTGTCCGACGGATCCATCCACGGAGGCACGCGACAAAATCTGGCGTAAAATCGATACAGGGCCTGCTCGTTAACCGCCCCGCTGATGGTAAGAGAACGGACGGTAACAATGAGCTGCGAAGATATTGCGTCACATGACAGGCGATACTTCCTGCGAGCCTCGTAATTGTGGGGTATTTCAAATTGCGAACAAAAGGTACGCCGGTGTAAACTCGAATATCCACGGTGAAATTGCGATGGCGCATAAAGAGAGAGAGGAGAGGGAGTTGGAATGGAGTGCAAAAGAATCGAAGAAAAGAACGGAAGAGAAGCGCGCGTAGTTGGGAGTGAATGAAAGTAGCGGCGAAAGGAAGTGAAAAATAAAATACTCTAGCAAAGAAAAGAAAGAATATATGATAGAAACGAAGAATATTGTGTAGTTAAGAGCGCGAATGAAAGAAGCCGAAGAGAGTGGTATAAAACACAGGGAAAGAAGAATTGAAAAGATCAGACGAAACAAAGGAAGTTATTGAAGAAAAACTGTATAATAGAAAGCGAATAAAAAGATGGAGAGGAAACGCAAAAAATAAGGCAAAGGCAGAAGAATTGGGAGGAGGGGAGAAGTGATGGGAAATCGTCGAAGGAAGGAAAAGGATAATGCACGGAGCGAAGGAAACAGGGAAAGAGGGTTGCACGATTAGAAATTTGCACGGAAAGAAAGAAAGCACGAGGGAGAAAAAAGAGGGTATGGGGTGTGAAAAGAGGAAAGAAGGAAAACGGGATGAAGGAGAGTTACGTGCTCGACGAGGGCGGTTGTTTGTTTTATTTTTTGGTAAGAGGTGAGATACGATGAGGGGAAGGGGAAATCAGAAAAGAATGCGAACGGGCGCGAAGTGTAGGTTGGTGTAAGAAATAGCAGATAAGACGGGGGCGAATAATGCAGAGATTGAGGTAGAGAGAAAGACGGAGAGAGAGAGAGAGAAAGAAAGAAAGAAAGAGAGAGAGAGGGGAGGGGAGAAGAGAGATATGCAACGAAAAGTGGAATGCATAATGTAGAGAGAGAAAGAGGGGGGAGAGGGAAGGAGAACTAGGAGAATCACGTGCTCGACGATCTCGCTTGTCGGTTTTATATTATAGAAAATGAGAGGGAGCAGCGCGTGGGCGGGGGAAAAGCGAGGAAAATCACATGCTCGACGGATGAGCTTGTACCGGCTTTCCGCCCGGCTTGAAATCTGACTGAGTTCAGACGAACGGCTCGCGATGGGTGTAGGTAGAGGAGAACGGGAAATCTCATATCGTGTGAATATTTCGTGAAATGAAAATGCGGGGAGTTAAATCGATAAGCGAAGGAACGGGCCGGCCGAGGGAACTACGTGTCGGGTTTATTGAATGCTGTATTTCTTTTCCGATTACTATCGCCCTCCTCGCGAGATATTTCGCTAACTCGGCTGCTGCGTTCGCGCACGTACGCTGGCCGTGTTACGATCAATCTGCAGGATGTACCGCCAGATGTACCTTCCCCACATGCATGGATATACTAGAAGAAAAAAAATTATGAAAAGCAGTTGCTCCGGGTGTGATGTGAATCGATACAGTTGTTCGGATTGTTCGGCAGTAGAATTCGAAAGATTTCGGAAGAAGCATTGAATTTCTTTTGGAAATAAATAAATGTGATAGAAACGTACTTTTCGGTTGCAATTTTGATCAAGAGGATTTTTTTAACAGAGATTTAATTAGCATATAATTATCGATAATTGTTTTAGCGGCAAAGCTTCCCTCACCTACGTTTCGTTGGTGAGAATTTAGTCGTAAGTTTGTCACAATCGATCGATTTATATTCCCGTTGTGATAAGATTTCCATTCTACATTAATTTCCTAATGCGGCACAATCCGCCGGCTCATTGTCCATTCGGCGTTATTACACGCGATCGGGTCTTAAAAACGCATAAACGAATACATATAATCGCATACCGTCATTTGCATTTCATATGCATGCGCACGATGCGTGCAGCTGCACGTTAGTGCGTATTTAAATGAGCTGGCATGCGATTACGTAATAAACAGGCACACAATGTAGCGACCTAACTAGCATAATAGTGTCCGAGGAGTATCGCGCGGACACTCTGGATATTTGGACAGACAATGGCACATCTCAGGGACATTCTGTAAACGTTTGGAACACTTAGGTATACAATGGCATGCCTAAGGCGTTTCCTGAAGATATCCGCAAGCCGGACAGCTTGCCGGAGCTTGCGCGGTTAAGACGCATGTCGAGGAAGCTGTGAGCGTGTGCATTAACGTCGCGTCGTTACGCGATATTAATGATAACGCTCGAATTCATTCTGTACCTTGGAATTATATTTCCGAAAATACTCGACGCGACGTTCACCGTACACGAGTAATTTTTATTTGTCGAAACGAAATTGAATATTCGACGATTTTGCCATAATAGCACGCAACATGTTGAATGTTCGAATTTAAAGCGCAAATAAATGTCGCAGTGTAAATATGGCAGATTAAAGTGAGAAAAAAGTAACGTAAAATCGGCACTGAGGGACTGAAATACAGAATTCGTGTAAAAATCACCATTGAGAGGGTTGGATGCAGGATTTATAGAAGGAATGGGTTAGAATAAGTTAAAGCGAGTAAAACCTCGTAAAAATATTTGGAACTGTTATTGTTATTACTTTTGTTATAATTCAGAATCCGACTAAAAAAAGAGAGGACTTTTTTGGTATTCAGTCACATGTATATTTTGTTTATTTGCATATGAAATATCATAAAAGATATTTGGAATAATAATGCAGACAGAAAGAGAGAGAGAGAGAGAGAGAGAAAGAGAGATGAAGCAAACAAAAATATTGGAGATAAGTTGCTTTCAATAAATAATACTTTTATTTGTAAGTACACAATAATTAAAGGGATTAGAGAAATCGTTGGTATCGTGTCTTCCGATAGATGGAAGGATATACTAGCTATTCTATAAGATTGAAGAAATAATTTATAAACAAAATAGTTTTCAACGATTAATCTAAAACATTGATGCGATGATCGATCGTTCGTCTACCGTCTTTATCGGGCTTTCCATATAAAATCAATAAACGAAGATCACACGTGACTGACGGGATCCGGGAGTTACGTCGCGCGAAATGCGTTTCGTCGTTTCGTTCGCCATCGAGGCAAGAAATCGGACACGCTTTGCCCGTGCATCGGGGCGAAAGATCGTGAAATCCCGGGAGCGCGCGTACGTCGAGATACATTTCGGGAATAGAAAGACACCCGTGAAAGCGGCGTCGCGATATAAAAGAGCTCTGAAACGTTCGAGTGCATCGGAAATTTATAAGGGACGAGAGACTCACGCTCCCTCTCGCTATTCTCTCACCAGAGGCGCCGGCGAATTGTCCTATCCGCCGTGACGAATTTATTATTTTCACATAACTCCGTTATCTTGACGACCGGTAAATATTTTCGAACGTTAGGAATTTTATTCGCGCAAATCGCTGCGACAGATCGCACATTTGTAAAAGAGAGAGAGAGAGAGAGAGAGCAATTTATAACATCGGCCCAGACATGTTGACGAAATGTCTGTTATATCGGAGTAACGCGTGCTAGCTTTCGACGGATCGTAAATCAGCGACGTTGCGCGCACGCGAGTTTCCCGCGAACTTCGACGATGTGTACTTATCGATTAATATTTAAGCCCGCGCGGCCGTCGTGAATTCATAAATTATTCCGCGAGCGATCGCGGAGTATCGATCTGTTTTCCTGGATTCTGCGAGATGCGCGTCGTCTCTCGTGAGAACAGTTAAGCGCAGGTTTGCAAGGGATAATTCTTCGGTGAGACAGCGTATGGGTTGTGTTTGAAATAATCTCCCAGCGGCATAGATATTTTTTGCAACATTGTTCGCGGTATCAGAAAGTGAAATACGATGGCAATATGTCTGCTTGATATTGATCGTTATCCCGACGTGCGTGACAAATGCTCGAATTTTCTGTCGCTTTAGGAACAAAGAAAAAAATCGACTATTTCCTCCGGTGACCTCGGAACCTCCGAGAGTCGGCTGAATGTTTGGTTATTCTTCTTCTTCTTCACGTAAATTCTCCGCTGAATTATTTACCGCCGAGATGGAGGCGCGCGTCGGAGATCCGAGTGCAAATTTAGAAATTAGCCGGGGCGCAACGTGGTCGCGTAAGCAACTGTGCACCTAAGTAAACGTGTCAGAATTGCCAACGGTCGTCGTGGCGTTAATCTTCATTCTCCCGGCGGTCGTGAATTAGGCCGTGATAAATATTAGACAGATTCCATCGGGCCGCCGTCGCGTGTCTACCGCGCTCTCTCGGCTCGAGAGTTTAGGTAATAGATCATAATGGATGGTTTCGTAACATTAGAAATGTCATATACTCCTGTATCCGGACGAGTACGTTAATTTGTGGCTTGATAAACGATCCGACTGCCGTCGCTCCTGTCGCGTCATATCGACGGGAGTGGTATTAAATTTTCCCGGGCTTCCCTCCGTCCGCGACGAGGAACGTCGAGCTCGTTATCGCGGTTAGACGATAACACTGTACGAAGGATTTCACGACGAGAACCTTATAGTTTAATTAGGTTAGCTGAAACTTTGACGCGGGAACGTACCCACCAGCAATCGATAGTCGTAAATAACCGGGTTTTGTTCCCCGCTATCTGTCAGTCGTGGGTCTCAGGGGGAATCGCGCTGCTAAGGTATGAGATGTAACACTCTAAATCTTTCGCTCGCGAGTCTTCATCTGAAAAAGGAACACGCGAATTCTCTATAAATTGTTCGCCGCGGGTATAGAAAAGCGAGGGCTTCCTCTTACCTTCTAGATCGCGCGTTATCATTATTGGTGGTTCAAATCGTGTTAATTATGGGTGAAACGTTGAAAAGAATGAACAGTAATTTCTACGAAAAAAAAAACAAAATCGGAACAAGATATTCTCAATAAATTCGAATGCGTCGTATGCTCTGTTGTCGCTTTTGTCACACGATAAAAAATTTGGTGTCCGATTCAACACATTTCTTTTTGGATATTATCGCGATTTTGATCCCGAAGATTTTTGTAGTTAGTAGTCCGAGTCACAACAAATTCGCGCAGCGGTCTGAGCTGCCGAGTCATTAAAATGTGCTTATATATTGGCTAGAAATTCTAGCGACATCAGCTTTCGAGCGACCTCGGTTCAACGACGATACATTTGAAGAGAGCCGATCGGTCGCTCAATAAAGCACGGGAGGCAAGTCCAGGGGAGCTTGCACGCTCGCGGGGATTATAAATCGAGACTCGATAATGATCCGTAATAGATGGTTTCCATCCCCCCGTTTCGACGGCGCTCGCGCCAGCAAAAGTCGCTTAAGGTGCGCCGGAGGGACGTGGCATAACGATTATTCATGCTTACCACCTTTCTGGACGTTTCGCGAATTAAGTCCTTCGACGTGCCGTGAATCTCGAGGGCGCCCGGATTCACATCGCGCCCAGACCACGGTGCGATTCGATCCTCGAAGAGAGCGCCGCTCCCAAGGAAGGCTTTAAGGCGGAAGTCGAGCTTTTATTTCTACCGTTCGATTAGCTGTAACGAGCTCGCCGCGAACTCCTTCGTATAGCTCGAGACGCTCCTAGTCGGGCGCGAGTCCAGTTTGCGAGTGACGGAGAATTTGCGGGAATACGGGAGACAAATGAGATTAGAGGACGGAACGTTGAGATATTGAGGTGCGATATAAAAAAAAAACATTCTCTCTCTCCCTCTCTCTTTGAAAGATATACAGATTCGTATATTATACCATTTGCATTTATATTACCGGGATGTAGAGTAATTCCGGCATTTACGCTGCGCGGGGATTTACGTTGCAGAAGTCAGAAAAAATAGGAAGCGTGGGAGTAATTTATCCGCAACCACTGTTATACTGGGATATATGGCATAAATATAAGAGTTTCTAAACGTTTTTCTGTTAAACGTAAAAAGTAAATATTTCAAATTTCCAGTTTTTTTTTTTCATAGTGGTAGACAATGTATGGTTTTTATAGTTCATTTGTTTTAAACATAATAAATAATACTTGATAAATTAAGTTTCCCTCAGGTGCGGCGAAGTTACCTTACATAAAATCTAACGATTGTCATATCTTTCTCTCTGTAAATTTCAACCAAGTACCGACGTAAATCGTCGCGGCATTTCATCTTATCACGATTCGCCATTCGCGCGCCGCTGTAATGATCGAATTAAATAATGACGACAAAAGAGAAACGACGGAAACGAACGGTGCGTTTCTCGGTTTTTTCGCGTCCTCTCGTCGCCTCGTCATCCCGAGGATATCGCGGATATAAATTCTTAATTCGCGGACTTTCTGATACGATTACTGACCGCCGCTACGATTATTCGCACCGCGGCAGGTGCGAGTGTCTCGTGCAATTACAACCGCGCTTAAAAGTTTCTCATCGATCGAGAGCATCTCGGGCGTGTGCCGGCCATCGAGATCCGATCGATCCCTCTTTGCTGAGCTTCTGGTCCGGGATAACGTTGGATTTCCGTGCTGGCTAGATGGAAAGTTCCCCCGTGGTGATGCATTTTCCGCTGCGCGTCCGTCTTTGATGCGGCGACGCGCGTCTCTCGCCTAATTCGTGAATAAATAAGAAAGAACTTTTTTTCAAACAAGCTGATACTGAAAGGCGCACAGAAACTACGACGACGCTGACGACGACAACTGGGAAGACTTGCCGTAGTGAGCGTAGGAGGATCCCGGAAATCCAACGACTCCAGTTGCCGCCTTGCTTCCTGCGATCCGCGCGGATCCCTTCTTATTTTCCGACCTCCTTTCGCCGGAGTGCACCCACTCTGACCTTTCCGCCCGGCTCCTCCTCCCATCTCTTGGCTGGCCTTACCCGCTCCATGATTCCCCGAGAGAGGACCGCTTCGAAATTTTCATATATTATGCAAACATCGTTCTCTTTGACACGACCGTCTTTTTTCGGCCTCTATTTACCCCGCCCGTCTATATTTCCGCTATTTCGTTCCGCATTGCATCGCTTAATGCTTTCCCGTTGCCGCATCCGAATTGCATTTCGCTGTAATACCGAGGCAATTCGTGGCGCAGTCGCGCTTTGAGAAGCGTAGAACGATGATTGTGTGCATCTCCTAAAAATGGAGGACTTCCTACGCGACGGTAGAGGCACGATACGACAAGTGGGGGACGCGCAATGCGACGAATTAATTCTTTCCACGGTGTTGAAATTATTTACACGTGTATCGCGCGCGAGACTAATATACATTGTATCTGTTCCAATTTGCGGAAACTGTTTTAGATTCCTCGCGCGCGATTCCAGTCCGCGGAGAGGGGATTTCTGGAGAACGTGATATCAGGAGACTCGCCCGAAAATTAGACTCGCAGCTTGTTTCTTTACTAATAATGCGCGATCCGATTATTTCCGGGGAAAACGCGCGTACATGGTTTACGCGATTGCTTCGCACGGGGGCTCGAAGCGCGATATTTTCGCGTGTCCTGCGCGTGTCCTGTGCTACACCGAGAACCGCTCGTCCTACGCGAAATCTCGTTACTCGCAATAAAATCGCGTTACCGGCGTCGCGCTCACCTTTTCCCGGCGAAATCAATTTACACGAGTTAGAGAACACGGTAACGGGCGAAGGGGGGAGGACGCTAGGCGCATTTAAATCTTTATCCGGGTTTATTAGCGGTCCCAACCCGCAGTCTTGCCTCTGATATCTTTCAAGCTCGGTCGAGGGTTCAAGTATAATTCACTTCGGAATGTCCTCCGCGTATTTATTATCCTCGTTCCTCACCGATGCGCTCGCGCGCGAGATTCCTTTTGTTCTTCGTTATTTTTCGTTTGAGGGGCGCGCGCGCGCCGAGTACCACCGCTGTCACCCTTCGATCGAGCCCCTCGTAGCGTAAAATTAAAAATGGTCTACTCTCTTTCCACTTGGATATTATGCTTTTCCATTTAGTGTCGCGTCCCCGTTATTAGTTTCGTCTGCGGGTACGCGCGCACCGAGCATTCCTTTCCTTTCCTTCTCGGCTGTATATATGAGGATATATCTCGCGGCCTGCCCGGAAGCGTGCGCGCGCGCCCGCTAAATCATTTAAACATTTTAATGGAAAAAGCAGCGGTCAGCCATTTTTCCCAGTATGTCCATAATTCATCCGGGCGATCAAAAATTTTTATTTCATCGGGGAACAAAATCTCGGCCCTCCCATCGCGCTGCTTTCTCGTCGACATCACGAAGCAGAGGCGTGCCTTATAATTGAATTGGTTCTTTTCGAGATGTCCACGACGACGACGACTGTGACAATCGAGTCCGACCGTTGTTGATCCGAGAGTGATATTCGAACAAGATCGTCTCGAGATCGACCTGGCGATTTTTTCAGAGGCGGGCCAAACAGTGGACGATTTCTGCTTCGTTAGAAACACGCTTTTTTACAGGCGGACTGCGTTGCAGATGGCGATAAAGCGGGACTGGTTGCAGTAACGCGTGGGATTATTTTTTACGATGATGCATCTTTATGGAAAAAATGGTAGCGCTGTGAGCAAAGTTTATTTGGAAAAATTTTAAATATGCACGAAATTCCGGAATTTCCGTCGGGATTACGCGCACGGCTCTTCCTTTTTTATATGCTCGCGCTCTCTTCGCGTTTGACGAACTCTAAACGAGATGCAAACATAGGAAACAAAAAAGAATTTAAATAACACAACTAGAGAGAAGGTACGGGAGAGAAGCTTCTGGGTTTCGCGCGTCTTTGTTGACAAAGCGTGGCGAATTAATTTTTCCGTTTACAATGTTTTGCTCAGCTGAATCTTAACAGGATCGAAAAGCCTCGTTTCTTTTGCTTCGATATCCCGAGATGTCGCGATATCTGAACGTACGTTATAACTATTTAATTGTTCGCGAGCGAGTATACGACGGCCGACATTGTATCGGGAACGCGGCGGGATGATATGATGTACCGGGCGGAAAGAAACTGGGTTATATCCGACGTTCTATCTAAGTTTCGAGCCGGCGCTAACACGACGGCGCACTGTTTCTCGTTATACACACATCCGTTTATTTCTTTCTATTTATGACGTACACGGATACAAATGGTGTCGTTACTTTTTCACGAGGGTGGCGCATGAACATTCGCTTCGGTTCGGATATAATAAATTATTTAGAATACTGCAATCGTAAGTACGCCGGCTGCGAACTTGGCTGATTTCGACTTTATTCGGATTCTCCACGCAACGTTACGCGCGTGTGTAATATTCATGTTCGCACTCTCATCAAAGTTTTACATGTCACACGTGCTTGTCACGCGCGATGCTATGCGATAGAACTGCTTTCGCATGTTTATTCAACGTTACATTATAAAGAAAGAAAGAGAGTGAGAGAGAGTTAGGTATCATAATACCGATACGGTTCGTTTACGGAGTCACGGGGTGTTTGATCGTTTTACACGAGAGATAAAAATGATCCTCGGGCCGCATTATATTATCAAAAGTTTTCCCGTTTCTTGTTTCCTCGACGCTGCTCCTCTACTCGACGAAGGAGACAGCAGTGCTTACAGTAACTCTTCAATCAGGTCCTCTGATCGCCCTGAATGGTAATGGAGCTTCCCTTCGAGCGTAGAGGCGCGCTCTCGCAGGGCTGCGAAAACTTTTGGCGCGCCTCCGAGTTCGTTACAGCATGCTTATGGATACTTCGCGAGAAGCAGCGTGGAATCCCCTTAATCCTTTCCCACCTGATTCAGCTCCCATGCCACCACCTTCGAAGCTGCCCTTCTCCCCTCACTCTACGTGCCACACTCGAACGTCCGAATCTTTTTCGTCGATTAACGTGATTACATTTAACATGCAAATCTGCCGCGACGATCGAAACTTCAGCGGAGAGAACGGCGGATTTCGCGTCTCCTCGCGTCGACGGCCAATTCCCGACGCCTTTTTTCCCCCCGACTCGCCGACGAAACTTTTTGCAGACGTCGAACAGTCGAGAGAAAGAAAGAGAGAGAGAGAGAGAGACAGAAAGGTAGAGAAACTACGTTGGTCAGCAGGGCGAGTCGAAAGTACATATATTCTTACGTAAATCGTAGAACCGAAACGAATAAATTCGTTGGTCACGGTAAACGGAAAATAATGACCGCAAGTACAAAGTGTGGATCCGTTTTCACGGGATATATGTATAAGGGAGCGATTAAAAAGCATTCGTCGGCGGAAAAGTCCAACCGAAATCTCGACAAACCTCCAACGACCTTTCACTCGTAATCGATCGCTCTGGATTTGCGCGCTCCTCCCCCTCTTCTCCGCGATTTCTTCCTCGCTCGATTTTCTTCCCTCGACCCGATGAATGAAATTACTACGCATGATCGTCACGTCATAATCATCCGAACGGAATATCGGGCGCAAATGGTACCGTCGTGGTTTCACCCCTGATTCGCGTGCCAAGCTCACGGCATGACGTTTCGCGGTGCGGCACAGATAGCCGACCGCGAATATAACAACGTATAATTTCCGGCGACCCAATTCGCCGAAAATGTAAGAGGATTATGAAAACGCGCGCGCTCGCGAGAGTCTGAATGATTATTCGTGCTCGCGCGCTGGCGAACCCAAATAAATTACTTGCGGTCCCGGAGTCGAAACGCCGCGCGGCGTCGCGCGCCGAACGATCGAATGCTCCGTTGGATTGTGTCGTTAAATAGGATTTGTGAGTTATTACGATATTATGGCGCGCTGCACGCCACGGATTCGCTCGTTACTTAGACCCTGAGAAGACGTCGTACCGTTTAGACAACGGCAGTCTGATCAGAGATGTAAATTACACGAGACACGGCAGACACGGTGCACCATGGTTCGCCATCGTGCAACTCTCGCCCTATCGCTAATCGAAGGTCGAGCAGCCATTACTCTGAAAGCTTCGTCTCGATTACACCCTAAATCCACCCTTAGTCTAAGAATCTCACGCGAGTGATCGACAAATTTTCCTAACAATACTATTTAATATATTTTCAATCTTTTTTTAGTAATTATTCCTTACGAATCTTTAAATATCTTATCCCATCGAAGGTAGACGATAAAACAGCGTTTGTTAAATTGATATTTTCACTCATTAAAAATACCATCATAATAACGCTCGATGTGTTTATTCCGTTTCTTAAATATTTTTCGGTTTCTCCTCATTTTTTTTTTTTAAAGTAGCCAGTGAATCCATATTTATAGTGTCTCTAAATCATGATAAATCACAGAGCAATCGATAATATGTTATATTTCATTACTAATAGCGGCTTTTAATTGACGTCTAAATGACGTAGTTATTTGTACACAGTGTTTTTCCCCTCTTACCCCGCGGCCCCGTCTTATCTCTGTCATCCCTCCGGGCGGAATCGAGATTGAATTCGGTGTCTTCGGCGGCGAGTGTCCGCGAAATTGCGCTAAAATTGGAATTCTCCTTTGATAACCGTAGCGACGATGCAGCGGTGCGCGCACGCAATACCGTAAGCGTGATCTAAGAGGATGACGCGCCGATCCCGGCGAAAGCGCGCCGAGAATCAACTAAAGCTAAAGCCGGCTAGGCCGGATACTAGACAAACAGACGAAAATCACGAGCGATCCCGGTGGATACGGCCTTCCGGATCCGCTCTTCCGCGTTGCACACGTCTCTTCTTATTACATGTACTCGCGACGGGTTTGACCTCAGCAGTTAAAGCGACCCTTCCACCGAGATCCTTACGCAGCGGTTTTCCCGGGGCGCATCCACCGCAATGCTACGCCCTTCTCCTTCCCTCCCTCCCCGTGTACCCCGTTTCTTCCTTACCGCGCGTTCGGCGCGTGTAATGCCTCTTCCATTACGTGTCCGACGTAAAACTGCAATCCGGCTGCAATCCGCGACGGTAATACCGACGCGAGAGAACGCAATACATATGCTAACGATATCGCCGCACCGTTGGCGATTTATGGCCGGGCGATACAAGATGTTCCGCTTGAACCGGCGCGCGCGCTACCATCGAAGTATGTCTCGACGGACGGAGGAACGGGAGGGTAGGTGGGTGGGCGGTTCGGCGAGTATGGTCGTTCGGATGGAAAACAGGGATTTCGATCAACGAGGGAATACATAATTAGGCGACCGGCACGAATCGCTCGCTCGGCTGTATTCTCGGCAATCCGGGATATCGATGATCCTCTTTCTCTCTTGTCGGCCACCACCGTCGCTTGCTATATTAATGCTCGTATTCGTTTTTCGTTGACTTTACCGTCCGTTCGAAGCTCCTCGTACCTTGAAGAGGAAGCCGACGATGCGTTCTCTCGTGTGACGTGTGTGTACTTACGAATGCGCGCGTGCCGTCGTCGATGCTCTCTTATTACACGCTATTTAGGTTACCGATCCGTTTTCTCCAATTTTACGGCGCGTAACGTTGCGCGTCGGCGGAATTGGCTCTTACATCGACGCGTTTCGTCGGCAGAAAAATGTAAGATATTCGGAGGACATTTGTAAAAATATAGATAGGTATGCGTACACGGAGGAAAAAGAAGCTCCCACGGGTAAAAATTAGCTGTCCATATAATACAACTGAAATTTGGTCAATTTAGTTAATTCTTTCCGTTCTTTTATCTAGTTTTTAGCTCCCACAGTTGAAAACTAAGTACTTAAACTAAGTACGGTAGTAAAATTTCAGTATTATGTGGATGGCTAATTCCTTCTTTCCGTGTATTTAATCGAAATGAAACGTATATAGAAATATTCTTGCGAAAATATACGTAGGAGAGGTGTCGAGTTAATTAAACTTACGAATTATATCCCGCATTGATCGTGCGCTTTACGATGACTGTCATGAGTTTCATAGTCAGATTATAATCGGAATTTTTGCCGATGATCGAATGAAGAGCTAAATCGATAGGCGTAACAAAGCGGCATACGCGACGCCCACGTTAAAAGGATAATTCGCAGATATCGCGAAAATGGAAACTTGCCGATCGTCTCCTCCTTTCGCGAATACATATGTACCGTGTAATTTGAATCTCGAAGGTGCGGTTACGAGGGTGGCAGCAGAGAAGTTTTGCGAAATTCGAACAGAGCCGGAAAGAATCCCTTTCAGACCGCTGGAATTATTCCGACGGCGCGCATATGAAATTTTTAATGTCAGCTTTAGCGGAATGCTTTTTTATGCCAGGTATGAATACAAGATTGTCATTAACAACGAGAGTGATCCGAGCGTGCGCAAGTAACGCAATTGATAATCCGGATTACGTGTATAGGTATTTTTCATCCGCACTTTGTATAATCATCGCGCGAACCGTCCGTCCATGAACGATAACACGGCCATTGTATTTACTATTTACGCATCAGCACACTCGTGCGGCCGCGACGTATACCGCTTACATCTTTTTTTCGCCTGACTGATTGATTGCGAGTCTCGCGATAATTAACCGACCTATGTCCGGAATGCATCCAACATCCCGCTTGGTTGTCCGCCTTGGTTTATCTCGCCGCAGCCCGAAAACATATCGCTCACATTTCTCCGCGTAATGCAAAATCACTCCCGATACGGCGCGATATCATTATAACGATACGGCTGTCAAGTGTTTGCGATGGAGAAAAGAACTCGCTCGAAATTCACCGGGCCGTGAGATCGACCGATCGACTCGATTGCCGTGAAACTGTGCGCATTATCATAATTTTGTTACATAAAATGGAAATTTTGATAAATTTAGTTTTACACGAGTGATCATATATTCACGCTATTGATATTATATACGCTTCCACTAATTGAAATTAATTATAGAAAATTAATTAGAATGGAGATGTGTGCGTACATGCGTACCTGTGTACACACATGTGTGTGTATGCATGCGAGTGAGTCGCCCTTTTTAAAAACTGCGAGATTCCAGATTTCAACAAGTCGTTACTTTGCTTTAACAGCAGTCTTAATTAACGCTTAATTAATGTGTTACTTTTTAACAACGAGCCTTTTGTTAATATAGATAGATTTGCGTGATTTTCAAAGGAATTATGCGCATCGAACATATGGCTTCGAATCAGAATCGTATAAACTAAGCCCCTGTCCGGTATAGCGATCGTAAAATAGCGAATTACTTCCCTCGGCGGGAAGTGTGTTCCGCGTGACGTGTTGCGCGCAATGTGTCGAAGATTTAGAGCTCGTTTACAATCCATATGAAATTTATGTTCGCGCAAGAAATTTGTCCGAAGTGACTTGCAGCACGAAGGGCCGCGTTAAATCCTTCGCATCTACTGCGCGCTGCCGGCTACACGGGAACAACGCGTTGTCGTCTTCGTCGTGAAATTCGCTGACTATTTCGAGGTAGTTTAATGCCGTTTTCACCCATGTTAACTCGCGATACGAGAGGCGATTGTTGCCGAAAGTTTTTGAAATTCCGACCGTGCAAGTAGCATTCTCTGGCTGTATAAACACCGCGAGCCGAAAACGCACCTCGTTCGCGCTTTTCAGCGGCTCGGAATGCACTCTCTCCTTCGGGAATGCGTTTTACGTGCAACTTACTCGAGATAAAAAAAAAGAAACGTCGAACGATTAGAATTTCGCGTTTCATTTCGCGTCAAAGGAAAGATAATTAAAACTTAAACCTTACTCCCTTCGCCCTTCTTCTCTCTCTGTCTCAGATTTAAGCGAAAATTATTTTTAATAAGATGCAGCTTTATAACGCGCAAAATTATGAAGAAACGTTCTGAAGTAAACAATGTTTATGGGTGTCTGTTGATTTCACTTTTGTATAAACGCTCGGCTATGCCGGCGTGCTCGTTCTCGGTCGTTGCTGTTGTAACGTTATCCGTATACAATCTCTTTCTCTCTCTTTCTCTCTCTCTCTCTCTCTCTCAATTTGCATTGCTAATATAAATATGAAGCTCGAAACACACGAGATGAGCTTACGGATTCCGGCAGTTCGAAGTATAAAAGCAGTTGCTGATGACTCTCGTAATAGACAGCTTCTTATCGACTGCGATTTCCATTTTCGCGAAATATCCGTCGTGATGCTGAAAGTCAGGATGTTTTTCACGGTTTAATTTTAACGCTCCCATGATCCGGGCCATCATCGAATCGAAATATGACCGGGATCGGTCCGACGAAAATGATCCTGTGGACGATTTTTATATACGCGAAACCAAATCCTCGCGTCGCGATTCATCGTTTGAAGTTTTAAAGCCGGATTTTTTGGTTGGACGAAATGTGCAATTTATCTTGAGAAACGTTCCGGTTTTTCTCGTCGACACCTGTCCAGAACTTTTCGAAATTTCTCGCGCCAACTCTCGAGCTCGAAGTGGAGTACGCCGCGGATGTCTCTCAAGCATTTTTCTTTTTTTTTTCTCTTCTTTTCTTTTTTAAGCTGCACCCGAAACTATCAAGGGGAAAATCTTCGGCAAGTACCGACGTGTTAGCCGTGCAAATAAAATTTACCACCTAAGTTTGCGACCGAACTTACGTAGTACGGCCGCGAGTTTCCAAGTTTATCACCGTGTGCATCTTTTAATAGGCTCGAATAGTGGCTCAGTATTACAGTGAAAACGTAGTTAGGAATTCTTCGGAATTTTAAAGCGACCTGTTACCGCTTCCCATAATAACGCGTCAGAATAATTATAAACAAGGCTGAAGATTATTGAATTAAACTCTCTAGTCCAGCAAGTATTGATTTTCTCCATTTCTGCTAATATTTCTCCAAGTTCTTACGGAGCACAAATTATATCGAGTAATGGAATCTTCACTGGTAATTTGAACACACGTATATTTTATCTTTATTTTTAACAAACGGATGCGGTAGGAAGTGAACTGTGTATGTTTTATAGAGCTTGAAAACCAATATTTATGCACATAATAATCGTCGTTACTGCGATTGAATATCGAAATATTCTGAAGAAATTAGCTTAACCGTGAAGTTAGAATAATAGAAATTTCGGACATGATCGGTTAAGTCATTCTCGAGTAGTGCAGTCTGGGACACTTCCCAATTTGAATCGTTTAAGTTAGTAGAAGTTATGCTACGCTGCGCTCCAACTACCATGGATGAAAATTCGCCCAAGGGTATTATGGCGTTGGTGTCACAGGGTCGACAGCACCGGAGAGCTAACCCACTGTAATTCCCCGGATGACTTTAACCCGTTGTCATTTAAATCATTCCTTATTACATATTTTGTTGCGTTCGAAAATTCTATTTTCATGCTAAATTACTTCGTGGAACCAGAGAAATTCTCTTAAGAATTCATATTAATTAAATCGATTTTTTAAATTAATTTTTTTAAGAAGCAGTCGCTAATCTAAATCTTTAGAGAAAAATCTTTAGATAAAACAGTCTTCTATATATATATATATACATCAATATAAACTTTCTTTAAAATATCTATATATATTAAAATATTTAAAATACAAAAACAGACATATAGAAGTTGTATAAATGTTATTTTACGTCGTATTATAATTAATTCCTATTATAATAAGTATTTCATATAATAAATTGTAATGATGATTATATGCACGCGTAGCTTTCATGTTTTTTTATTTCAAATTTTAATATGTATTTTTAAGAGGCATAAATTGATACTAGGTCTCTCCCTTTCAAAAGAAAAAGCTTTTTATAAAGAAACTTTTCAAAGGATCTTTTATAGCGATCAGTGCTTTAAAAAAAATCGATTAAAAAAATATACTATTTATAAGAAATTATAATAAAGATTTTGCAGCTTCTATATTTTTAGATGGCTTGCAGTATATAAACCGAAAGTACGTAACACGCACCAGGTGCACAGCGCGGTCGGTACATATACGCTAATATGAGTTTTCAGCTGAAACAATTGTTGCTGAAAATTGCTTTCAGTTAATCAATTACAGTGATTAGCTAGCAGGAAACAATCGAAACTGTTTCGAAAGCTGTAATGCGTCGTGTGTTCGCTCAATGGAAATCAAAATTATAACTTCTGATTCTCTTCGCAAATCCCGTCAAAATATTCGATCCATTTTAAACAAATAAATAAGATAGACAATGATATTACAAACAGGCGATCAAGTCGCTTTCATAATTGCGAAAATCTGATAAAAAATATAAACAAATATTTATTCATAATCTCTAAAAAAGAAACTTGCATATATATATTTCGTTTGCAGTCCCCTTGGTGCTTTATTCTCGATACTTGTTTGTGCAAGCGGAAAATACAGAGGGTAATATTTATAAATAAACTATAAATAGCTGCAAATGAAGCTACATTTAAAGTTGAATGTAAGACGCAATGCACACCAATCGCTGAGAGACTCGTAATCTATCGATAATGCAACGAGATAATAATTTTTTAGGATCAGCTAGTGAATATTACATTATGGAGTAGTTTCTCTCGGGTAAATATTTGACGTAATATTAACTATTATCGAATACCACATGCATTTTGTGAATTGTCAAAAGAAAGAAAAGAAATATTCATGTATAACAATAAGTAAAAATATACAATCTTCTATATTACATAATTTTCACATAGTAAAATTTTACAGAACATAAAAGAGATATATTAAAACGACACAATTTCTGTAAATTCTCTTCTTCAATTCTTTGATATTATTTCACAACTTATGATACGGACAGTTAAAACTGTAAACACGGAATTCGTGTTCGGGATCAAACTCTCCTAACCGCAGCGCTATGCGTGATATATTTTTCACGTAATATGAATTGCAATGCCGATCGATCCACAACGGCGAATTTCGAAATCCGATTTGCGCGTTCTCGTGCGAGAGAATCGCCCGATCTCGGCGTGCGTTCGTCGGAATACCGGCAGCCCGATGTAGATAATAATCGCGAGAGAGAGAGAGAGAGAGAGAGAAACTCGTCAACTATATAGGAGCCTCGTAACCGCACCAACACTCACCCTCATGGTCGAAAGCTCACATGGTCCCACCGACGCTGAAAAACACCTTCAGCCAGCAGTGGATCCGCGCTGCCTGTCACCCATCCGCCATACTTCGCGGGGTGCCGCGGGAAAAAAGCAAACGACGGGCGTCACTTGTTTCGCACGAGGCGATTCTCACACCGACCCAGACCTTCGACTCGTCGATACCACCAATCCTTGACACGAATTCGCCACGGAACACGTCCGAAAATCCGCGCTCGGGAGAGCTCGCGCCGCCCCGGTACTCGCAAGTGCACTCGTGTACACCACGGGAATTTCTGCTTGATACTCCGCGTGCAAGTCCGGAATAATCGCCGAAAAACAGCTGGACGATCGAGTCGAACAGGTGGACTATCGTTAATCCGAACGAGAGTGGTACGAACGACGCGAGATACGCGATCGCGACGGTTGATCGAAACGATATCGGGCACTTTCTAACGTGAGAAATCTTGCGGACGGTAAAAATTTTCACCCGGTTTCCAAAGCTCTCTCTCTCTCTCTCTCTCCTTCTCTCTCTTCCTGTCGTGACGCCTTCGAGGCTAGCCGGAGACTGGCGACGGTGGTGCGTCGAAAATTCGGATCGCGGGGATATGCGGAAAATGTGGCCGTGAAAGCTCTCTCCCTGTCTCGCGCGCAGCGTCGAAACGAAACAGACGAACGAACGAACGAGACCGAGGACGGGCGAGCGAGAGCGAGCCGGGGGTTGATGCGAGGTCGTGGCCCGGCAGCCGGCGACTGGCTGCTGCTAGAAAGCTCGCAAGCTCGAGCCAGTCGGCCTGGCTAGGCGCAAGCTCCCTGCTACGCGGCCTCGAAACACCCAAGCGAACACACCGCCGCGTCACCCACCCCTCCCGAGAGAGAGGGTTTCTTCTGGCGACTCGTGTCGCCGAGGAGAACGCTGCCAGATATTTGGCAGCCTGCGACATTTTAAATCTGCCGGGGGCCACGTTCGATCCCGTTTGACGTTTGCGCCGGGGCTTGACGTATGACGTGAGGAGTTCGGAAACTCGTCGGAATCGGTATTACTTCGGCGAAAGCAGATTTCGGAGGCGCTACGGAAACGCACGAAGATAATCTCTCGACAATAGGGACAATTGACATTGAGATATCCCGCTCGTTGTTTCAAAATACACAGTGCGCGAGAGGATAATGCCGCGTGAATGGGAATCGCACGAAACGGCGGAATGAATCATTCTTGCGGGAAATTTCGTATTAGGGAAAATTGATTTTTTGCGCTTTCTTCAAGATTCGGTACTGTTCGATGCAATTCTGCGTAAGAATTTCCGCAAAATTGCCGGTAATCGTTAACAGGGGAATAAACGAAGAATAGCGCGCATGTAATTTCAGAAAACTATGCGAAGTGATTCTTTTCGAAAAGAAAGCAAAAAGAACGGGGAAAAAAATACTTTTGAATAAAGTCTCATCCGCGACGAGTCGGTGGAGTAAATTACTTTCCTGCGAGATGCGATTCCACGGAGATGAATCGAATTTAATCCGTCGCGAATCGGCGTTAATCGCGAAAGCTGATATCGATATTAATGGCAGCGCGGATATAATGCTACATTCGTCGGTGCTCAAATGATTAATCGATAATGAATTACTGCGCCATTTCCGGCTGCGAGCGTATTAGTTGATTTTATGCACCATTTCTTTTAATAACGAGAAATGAAAATAAATTATTTTAGTAGAATAACTTTTCCTGCGGATTCAAATAATAATTTCACATACAAGCATTCGTTTTAATAAAAAGCAGGATTAAAATGGCAGATGCGAGCACGCGCGTATTACGGACTTAAAGTGGATTAAAAAGGGCCGGCGTATACCTTGTTATACTTCATCTTATATTTAAAGGTTGCCGTGAGAATCGAACTTTTTCTCGTGGAAAACTTGAAAAGAAGCCATTATGTGTCGCAACGTTTTAATATCCGTCATTAAACACTTTTGTGAAATCCCTAGTTAGAATTTTCCAGGTGCGATATCTCCATTTGAATATAAATGAACAACTATTAAACGATAATAATGGTAATACCGATAGTAATGCAACTTTGCTGTTTCATTACATTCCGGAAGCACAGTTTGCAAAAGTCCCTTTTCATAACATACCTTAATGCGAAAACTGTTAATATTCGTTTGTTTCTTTTTTTTTTTTTTATCAAATTACCATTTATACGAAGTTTCCAATTCGAACATCAGGAGAAAATAGGGACGTCGGACGTTTAAAAGAATGCCGAATCGACGCTGTTTTCATCTCGCTTGCAAAATTTATCAATACTTCGAAATTAGACAATTTTTTCTTCAATTTTATTCGACAAATACACAAACCGACTTAATGTGATTTTGTTGGAAAAAAAAAGTTATTCTCGAATTCACCGAAGGACCCGTCATAAGAATTAAGAATCCAGCGTTATGCGAGGGGCACATCCCCGATCCATAGCTTAAACCAAACACCCCATCGGGCTCCCTTACGACACTCGCCGACGTATTTCGCGGTGGCATTCGCGGCGGCGAGTTTTACGACAAGTGTAAAAGGTTTTATCGGCGATAGCGTTGACGAGGAGCAGAGTATCCGAGGAGAAATAGAGAGAAAGGGAGAGGGAGAGAGAGAGAGAAAGAGAGAAAAACGTAGGTATTGGAGTGGGGATTGGGAGCGAGCGAGAGAGAGAGAGAGAGAGAGAGAGAGAGAGGGGCGGACAAATTTTCGTTAATTATTCTTGACGGATCGGCGAAAATGCCGCTACGCGTACACACGTTGTTCTATCTGAAGCTCGTGCTTGCGGCCGGCTCGAGCACAATTGCGGCACCGTGGCCGGCCACAAAGTGTTTTGGTAGCGCGACGAAGCTGGCGCAGGGTTGGTTCATATGCACGAGGAGGGGGCGGGGAGACGCTGGGGAGACTCGGACATCACTCTTACTTTGCGCGTTTTAATTAATTCCACACGCAAAAATGAAGTCCGCCAGCGCGCGCTCCCGGGTGCACCGAACGGTGGTTGCCCGCGAGAAAGCTTCGCCTGTAGATTTGCCCGCGTTTCCGCACGGAAACTCTTCGTTCGTTCAGTTAAACGAACCGTCATCACGAATGACGATCGCTCATTCGACGACGTTCACTCTTGGCACGGTGACTGTCAAAGGATCGCCGATGTATTAATTGCGCGATGTATCGCGGAATTTTGCCGCGTTTCATCGTAAATGGAAAGTAAAAAAAGAACACTTTCGTGACGACAGATTATCTCTCGTGTGTGAGTTTCTCTCGGATTTCCTACGGGGAATTTTCCTGTTGCTTTGATCGCGCGTTAATTAATTTCGATTAACCTGGGAGTCTACAAAAAATAACAATGAGTCCACAATAAATACAAATTGACGATAAACTGGATGATTTATAAAAGATCAAAAAATGCAAAGCATCACGATTTTCGCAATTTATCTCGCGATGCAGGCCCGAGAGACCTGTGACGTTATTTCAGCGTCAAGATCACGGGCTGTTCTCTCAGTGGGTTAATCTCAAAAATCGCCACGCGTGAGCGCGCGAAACTGAAAGGTCGCTGGAACGTTCGCGGACAATTGGCAACGTTAAAGGCAACGTTTAAAGACGCATGTATTTTGCAGAGTTTCGAGGGGACGCGGCATCGATATTTCAATAAGCAAACAGAAGGTCGCGGGTGTGCGCGAGCAAGAGAGGGGGTTGTTTAATCGTTAAACAGAGTAATACAGAATAACGACCGATCGAACGCTCGCGCATAAAGCCGCGCGTAGCGTTTACCTGCCGGCACCAGGGTGTTGCGTGCACGCACGTACGTGCGTTTCGGCGGGCGCACTTTTAATTAAAGCGCGAATACAAGACAGCTCCTTTGGCGCCCTCGCTTGCGCGTGAGAGCGTCCTACTAGCGAGCGAGCGCGTTTTATTGCGGGAGAGATCTCGTTGGATTGCCGAATGCGCGCGACGTTGTAATTTCGCTTGCGTTGCGGCCACCGCTTCGCGATAACCCTTTACCGTTCACCTCCCCCCTCCCTCCTCCTCAGCCTGGAACATATATTATCCCGCCGGTTTACGCGACCTGAGGCAAGTGTCGTTACACGGGATTCGTGTCTCTCGCTCCCTCTCTCCATTTCTCTCTCTCTCTCTCTCTCTCTCTCTCTCCTTCTCTCCAAGCGAGAATCGATATCACGCGTCAGTTAGCCGCCAAAACGACGCCCGTCCGATTACCGCTACTGTCGCGGTCAAATCGCGCATACAATGCTTCCGATATGAATTCCTCGGCGGATTTCGTAAAAAGGGTCTTTGCGTGAATCGATCCTCCGTGAATGTGATTTGAGGTCATAGGTATACGTCTCTTTCTTCGGAAGCAGCTGCGAGACGTAGAATGCCATGAACAGGTTTACGATGGCTCGGGAATTTTTTGTACAACACTGTCTTTCCATTATTTCTATGTTTCACCATTTCCATGTTGGCATCAATTTTCTGTAATTTTCCCCGTTTAAGTTCTCCACTTTCCCAGATAATGTTCACGGCGCTCAAGGTGTATCCGCGACGCGAAAATGATCGCGGGATTGTCTTTTTCGTTGACTTCCTACACTTACATCTCTCTTCTTGTTGTGTCATGAGAAGACCAGGCATCCTCGGATTGGTATTGCCACAGTTAACAATCGTCTCTCATCGCGATGGAAGTGCGTCAATTCGCGGAGCTCGTTAACTATTACACGCCTTTCGTAAGATCTCGCCGAGATCCATGAGATTGTGCGCGATTTAACATTGTGAGGAAACGGTGTTACGTGTAACGATTAGATGGCGCGATTGCGTACGGCCGGAGTATTGCGAGAAGACGATGTTACATGATGATTAAATAGCTATTTGCATATTGGAATAAAGCGCGACGACGCGATTGCCGCGAGACAATCGAGCGCGTCGGGCGTGTCATCGAGATCCTGAATTCTTCTCTCGGCGAACGATCGTCGGAACTCCACTCTGGCCGGCGGGATTGCATCAATTACATTAATCGGTATCCCGATTTTTGGACTAATTAGGGAGCTACGCAATTAATCATCCGGGTGAGCCTCGAGAAACCGAGGGTTAGGTTATAAGCTCATCGATGTTCCTTCTCGAGACTTTCAGCCCTCCGACGTCTATTAATCTGCTTCCTTGGACGGGTTCCAGGGCGACACGACAACTCTTAACGATGTCTTCGATCGTGTAGCCCTCGAGATTGACAAGTAACGCCTGGGTTGCAAGTTCGTCGGACGAAATCCTTTTTTTTTCCCTACGTCGTGTTGTCAAACTTCATAATTGTCGGAACGAAAGAACCGGGCGAGAGTGAACGTGCCGAGATGTTCTTCCGTTTGCCGAAAACTTTTGCGTGCTCATTTGTATTGAGTTATACGTACGTATCTTGATTTGTCGTTAAGATCTGTAATCATCTCATTGTGGTGCGAATGTCCAATAAATTAGAACAATTGAAACTATCGGCCCCATCCATATCTTTAAGACGATGCCCTTTCATGTTACACTGCATCAAACATCATATTGTTCTCGTTCAAATTTAAGTAGACTATGCATGACAGCGAATTTATTCTTGGATCACGTTGATTTTTTTCATTATGCTACAGCATCGTTTAAACAATTTTGTATGTGCGCCATTTTATCCGCATCTTAATTTCATTCTACGTATTAATTATTCATGATATCTTGCGTATCCTTATGTATTATTTATTTATTCTGTCTCCAAATAATCTTAATTTTAATTTCATTTAAACACTTTGTAATCGATCAGCGACTAGTTCTTCTTTTATTCTAAAGGACGATTTAAAGGGATTTTCCGGTAAATAAAGATTATTATTATTATTATTATTGATAAAATGCCTTTAATTTCGCTCGGTATTTCTTCGAGACGATGGTAATATCGTAGAAATGGGAGGTCGTTGACTCTTTAACAATTCCACATCTTCAACCTCTTGTTCTTTAATTGCTCATTTCGAACGAGGGGTTGGAAAATAATTGCAATTTAAAAATGCATTCTGAATAATTCCTTTTGAAGAAATTTAGTGCCTCGAGGACGTCACTGTTTGACGATTGACGATTGAAATGACGTTATTGAACGTTTATCCATCGAATGGAATTTCTTGCGTCCGTTTATTATCTATTTCGTAATCCCCCGCGCTCGGGGGCGAATGAGCGATGAACACAAAAAACTCCGACGCTCCGCAACCGGATTAATTTATGAATTCATTTAACGTAAGCATAAATGACGAAATGAAATGCACCATCAGAAACGCGGAAAAAAATAACCCGCGTCCGGCGATGCAGCTTAAATATTCAAATTACGACATTCGAATGCAAATGAGAGCACAAAAAGGGATTCGGGCAAGGGGGAGAGAGAGAGAGAGAGAGCGCGCGGTTCTTTTCGCATTTCGTGCGTGTATGCGTGGCTACATAGGTCCCTGGCCGTCATCCAACTAAATTTTTACACAAATGGTTATTATTTCGGCGAGAAACTTTTGTCTCTCGCCCGTCTCGCCCGCCTCTATGCTATTATTCAGTATCGCGTAATTATGTCACAAAAATGCCGCACGCGATTCGATTTAACGTCGCGCGCATGCGGACGACGCGATATTTTTTTCAACGTAAATCAAGTAATTTCGACAATGCACTCCGTCGGCTGATAAATCGCCTTTTGTATCATTTATATAACAAACGATATCGCGAAATTGGTTCCGCTGAAAATTATTACTCGAAACAAAGCGAGTAACGAATCGGCTCACCGAACGGCCGCCGGTTGCGGATGTTTTTTCCCTCGAATGAAAAGTATTACACGATCGAAATTGCTCGCGCGCGCGGGAGGAAGGGTCGCGACATCGGATCCAGCAACAGGCGCTCCCTTCGCTCGCCCCGTGTGTAAGGGAGCAACTCGAGCCGTTATCTAAATTCCTTAACGCCAAATGAAGACCGGGGCTCCCTTTCGACCCCTCCGCAACTCCTCGTTCTCCTCGCTCGCACCCTGCGCGTCATCGCGCAGCCCTGGTCACGAGATCCGTCAGGACGGCGGTTTTAGGGCCGGCAATCAAGAAGATTCACGAGCATCCGTTCCGCGGCCATTTGTTTGGCTGTTTAGGATATAGGGGGGAGGCTGCCGCCGGTGGAATTCGTAGGACGGTCACGTGTCGCGCGGTAATAAATTTGCAGCTCTCCCTGCGATAATCAACGCGGAGTTGCCCGTGTCAAGGACGATGCCGCGTTTTCGCATTAAAGTTCCGCGGAACGCGGGCACGGAAACGTTCGGCGTCGTCGGCGTTAACCCTTCGGCCGTTAAAGTTGTAGCAGTGGGCGACTATCGCGTGTTCTGCGTGATAAGGGCGGTAATGAGTGCCGAAGCGAAACTGGCGCATCCCCGCGCGCTGATACGATGTAACTTTCGCCGAGTGTTAATCCGATCTTCCGTGAAAAAGGGGCGAGAGATAGAGGAGGTAGATAGGTGATTTTTAATCACATTTGGGACCGGACAGATCTAAGATGCGAGGTGCAGAAAGGACGGCGACGAGGAACGAGGGGGGGCGAGGATTTTTCTGCGTACCGGAAGAATGTTGAGATGGAGAAAATTCGAAACGGTGTACGGCGAATTAAATTGAGATTTGGGTCACGTAACGCCGGTACAACTGCGAAGTTAGAATCCTGGAGGGGATGTTCGCCGCGCGCCGCGAATTCTGCCAAGGAGTCCTTATTTTTTATCACTCTTCGTTGTATATCTTTAACGTGTACACGGAAGTTCGCTCGTAGCAAATGCCTGAGTTTCTGCAATCTCATTCACGAAGAAGCCCTCAACCTCTCTCGGGCTCGATCGTCCACCATGGGGAGGCACGAAACTCCATTAGCATGTTCCAGATCCCGCCGGGTCATGCACAAGATCCTGCGAGGAGGAAAGAGGAGAGAAGCAGAAACGGATAGAGATAGCTAAAGAGAGAGAGAGAGAGAGAGAGAGAGAGAGAGGGAGAAAGAGCGAAGATATAGGACAGCCGATAAATTCAAAACCCTCAGAACATTCGTATGTGAGATACGAAAGGGTGAAGGAGACATCAGGAGTCTCCAAAAGGGGGCGAATATACTTTTTTCCCTGATAACAGCAGCCATCACATCAATCTGTCACCGACGGTCGACTTTAGCTTCTTTGCGATCGTTCGGAATTTTAGGACGCGTCGCGCATCCGCGTCGTGGCGATTGAAGATTTCCGGACATCAAGCGAGCGGCCGAAAAGCAGCCTTAGTTAGGAATGGACACTCGTAGAAAAGGCACGTTCCAACGAATGCTGGCGCACGCCACCGAGGCCGGAAGGACGCTTTAAAACCTGACACGGCCTATTTGTCCGCGGTGACCCCGGTGCGTTCTGACAACACACCGTAGCATTTTCCTGGCTGCCGCCCTCTTTTTTGACATTTTTCAGGATCTTCCTGTCTCCTTCGTCCACCGTTTCTCCCCTCCGTACTTCCCCGTCCTCCTTTGTTTCCGGCGAGAGGTAAAAGCCAGTCACGCGGGAGTCCTTTTACCCTTTTTCCGCGACGCGATTAATGACGCTCGTTTTCCCTTCGGATGGCCGAACGGTGGGAAAAGGAGAGCGTCGGATTGTCGAGCTTATTTCTTCGCGGCGTGTCTCTCCTGATGGACCGACGGCATGAAGTGCGCCGGCGATTGGTCGGACATAAATCCAAAGAGTGAGAGAGAAGGAGAGGAAGGGGGAAGGGTGGAGAAAATTTCGAAGTTCGTTGCCAGTTTACTCGCCGCTGGTGCGCGATTAATTTCACGAGGAAGTGAGATATCGATTGCCCGTTGATTTAACCCTCCGTAGAGTTCCGTGCACCTTCCAATATATCGTACGTATTTGCTTCCTTTTGCGTTATTTTAGAAATTTCCCCCGCGCTACTTGCAGGAAAGCGCGTAATCCGCGATTCCTCTTCGCAAAGTTGAAAAGTGCGGATTCACCACTGCAGCCGTAGTCGCACAGCTTGAACCGGATATAAATATAAACGCGAGGAAACTGCTAGAATATAAGTATATTTGCTAAAGATTAGGACGAACAGTAAGAGACACGTAGTAAAAAAATAAAATGTTAATTTTAACATGTTTTGCAGAAAGTCCATTCTAAATTTTACGTTGAAGTAACAGTCAAAAGTTGGTAACGCAAGTAAATTTTAACATTTGGACACAAGATTTTTTTATCGTGTATATTCAACACACTATTGAGCGACACGATTGCTGAGACAACCGCGACATAGACATTTGAAAGAGAAATTCGCGAGATGATTCGAGGTGAGTCGTATAAACCGACAACGCTTTTAAATATTCTTCACTCGTTGAATTCCTCGATAAGCTAGCACTCCTTTTTCCGATGACCGTTAATTGCGTTTCTGCAGACCGGAGGGATTACAATTAGGTTCTTCGCATGATGTAATTCTCGACGAGCGCGCGAGATGTTGTTTGAATGTAATGTTGTCTCGATGGCTGAATGGGTTTACGCGTCTGCTAATGGACGGCACGTACACGGAATTACATTCTAGGAGTGTAATGCTAATAAACGGCCGATCAGATGAATTAGCGCGGCAATAACGGCGCTGGGCGCGACGCAACAAAGCGCGCTCGCATAACGAAATGTCATCCCCGTGAATGTAGACTAGTCATTAATTAATCAGGTAACCCGAGCTAGTTGCGGTCCGTCCAAAATAACGACGGAGATACTATCCCGCGGTAGTTCGCGTTGGTAAGGCCACTGTTTAACAACCCGCCGATATTACAGGGTTTCTCGTTGCCACGAATATCGAGCAACGTAAGGCAGAGTGCAATTTTTTTTTTAAGCGTTATGTATCAAATCTTACCCGCTGATTAATTTAATAATTATATTACTCCATTCTATATTTGTTTCTTTACTGTAACGCGTCGAAATTTTTGACGTTAGTATTATAGTTTTAAAGAAAAGAACTATTTTTCCCCATTTTTCCGCGGATTTTTTCGGCGTCTGTCTCAGGGGTATAAAAATTCGTTTGGAAAAATTTACACGTGTTCGGTCAAAAACTGCCACGTTTACTTTTTCCGCAAAGGAGGTAAAAAACAAAAAAAAAATCTGCAGAAAAACTGAAAAAAAGCCAGGTTTTTTTTTTCGAAAACCTTTAAAACTATAGTTAGGAATGTTGGAAGATTAGTGATTTCAGTGAATGTCGTTTAATTAAGAAACATTGCGAAACGATCTTTAATTTGAGTTACGCGAGGAACAAAGGATCTTTAGAATTGTTATTTATGTTTCGAATGACTCTGTTATTGCGTTTCGGCGGGGGGAATTTACGGACGCGAAATAAATTCGACGCGCGATGCACGCGCGTACGGGAAACTTTCTCCCGTATGTATCGGCGATAATTCAGATAGCGGCTATTAATTGCTTATATCGCGGTCGCGAGTATCGATTGTAAAATCGCGTTTATCATCTCGCGGGAATAGGGAGCTCGCAAAAGCCCCCCTATAAGACCGAAACGACCCTGCCAAAATTGGTCGTCAAGCGGCCGCTTAAACGACAAAGGCTGTAAATCGCTGATGGCCTCCTCCTCTTCGGCGGAGCACCGGCGTGGTAAAATTAGACAATAGTAACTATAAAACGCGGGACGATTTGCTGTTTGTAATTTCATCGCCATGCTGTTGTATAGAAGTGGAGCATCGTCCGCGTGCGCGTGCATTCCCGCGTTCGTAGACGTTTGCGACGTTGCTTCCTCGAAGCGCGTTTTATGGCATCTCTCAAGAGAGAGAGAGAGAGAGAGAGAGAGAGAGAGAGAGAGAGAGATGCGCTCGTATAAATATAATAAGTATATTATAACAAACAAATGAATTTACGGATATTTCTTGCGCACGGAACAACCCATAAGCCACGACCTTAATTTTACCGTCGACATTCGTCGACCAATATCGCGGAATTGCGGATTTATTTCTGATTAAACTTGTCAAAAAAAATTATCGTTGGTTTGCAAGTTTCCCATTTCCAACGTTGCATATTTTCTTGAATGCGTTTTCAATTAACATTCTATTGTGATCGGCGCCAAACAAATCGAACGAATGCGAATTTGTTCTTCATTTAAGTGAGTAAATAAAATAATAGACCTTTTACTTTCACAAGAGATTCATCTCTCTTTCACAATTTCTTGATTATTATTTTTGTTATTGTTGGAAATATTCTGATTGCTTGGCAGAATTTCGAGGATAAATGTTGAATTAAAATGTCGACTCGCGTGTTGATTCGCGACAAAGCTCCGCTTTTCCCAGAGCATACCATTCAGGAGCCACTGGTGATCGCTTTCATTTATTTTTTCATTTTCAATGAAGTAAATTCGACTACGAGTCGTGAACGAGAAAACGCGGTCGTGGGAATTTTATTCTCGCGCGAATTTAATCCACACTGCGCGCGGTGTCGCGAAATGCTTGCGTTCGAGGAACGAAAAATGCCTAAAGTGGAACTGAAAGGCATTATTGACGCTTTCCGTGCCTTCCATTTGTGCTTGAAATTGCCAACGCGCTCGTCTCCAAATGAGCAGCGCGTAGCGGTGTTATTTCGCGCGGATGAGACTACCGACATATGAGAAACGCAATATTTGTGCCGCACTCGGTGCAAGTACGACGAAATGAAAGATCCAGAACCGGACACGTTTTATAATCAATTTCGGTGCGCTCGCGCGGTGGCCGCGCGCCGCATCCGAAGATTAAAGAAGCCACCGGCCTGCCAACTTGTACGACTGCCAAGGATTTCCGGTCGTGGACTCGTTTCCGGGAGGGATCCGTAATTTCGCGTAAATATCGAAATGACAAGGTGGAGAGGCCAGAAGCTCGGCAATCAACGGAGAAAGCATTTTTGGGTGGGGTCTAAGCGAAGACTATCGCTGATTGTCGGTTGTACACCGCTACGAAGAGAAGAGAGGGAGAAAGAGAGAGAGAGAGAGAGAGAGTCGTTTTGTGTTGCCTGAACAAATAAAATTTTAAGTCGTTACGGAGGTCTGTGTACCGCGCGAGAGCGCGCGGTAGTTGATTTCGCTACAAAATATTTGTCGCGTCTGTTTGCAGAAATCACCGCTCCCCTCCTTCTCTGTCGTCTGTCAATCGCGATCATTTTGTTTCGGACGATATTTCGCCACCCTTCGTTTCTCTCTTTCTCTCTCTCTCTCTGTCTTTCCCGTTCGTATATATCGTTTTCGTGCCTCTCCGTGCGCACACGAAAGAGAGAGGGAGACGCTCGTAAATCGTGGGCCTCGAAATTAGCGGGGATCAATCGCGCACACGATACTTCCGAGGGTGTGAAAACGCGCCAACTCGTAAAAACGTATCGCAGCCGCGGGGGAAGAGAGCACCCGTGTTTGCGTTATCCGGACATTTCGGACAGATTTGTCTGCGTCGTCGTTTAATTTATCTTATTCCATCAATGAAAAAGAAGAAAAAAAAACACGCAACTACAGCCGTATGCGCTTCATCGACACGTCGAATTCAGATAAAAATTCATCAATCCGCCCCCGGAATTCCTCCGGGTACGGAAAACTCTACAGAATAAATTTCATCCCCCTTACACGCAGAGAGAGAGAGAGAGAGAGAGAGAGAGAGAGAGAGAGAGAGAGAGAGATTCGTTCAGCCAACGATTTTACTACACATTGACCGATTCGAGCGGCGTACTTCCTGTAAGCGATAAAAAGTTCGTCCTTCATAAACCTTCATAAACCTTGTATCCGTCCTGCCCGATAATAGATCACGCACTCGCGAGTTATTTTTACTTAACAAATGCAGATAGGAAGCGACAGGTGATACATAATATTGAGGCCAGATGCCTCAAGCACATATAAATATTAACTATATTAGATATTAAATATACGAATATGTAAATGCAGAGTATACCGATGCACAAACATACATAAATATTAACAAAAAAAAGTTGCAACACGAAAATTTCAGCCGCGAAAAATGAACGGTGACGATGCGACGCGCGGCTTTTCGATTATTATTCATACCCACTCACGTATATCTACATATAGATTAAAAAAAGAGCGTGATCTTTGTTAATTTATCAAAAGCCCTTTGTTAACAAGCGAGACGCGATCACTCTTTTGAACGGGAAATTGTTAATCTCCATTGTATTATCTAAGGCCGAACGTTAATTGCACCTTTTGAACAGCCCGTTGTTGTTTCGAAAAGTGGCAACAATACCGTAAAAAAAAAACGTATTGACGACGATGATGATAATTGCAGTATTGATCGTTGTAGATTGCACATTTTTCGGCGTTAGCAACATCGACGGCACACTTATTCACTTTTTACCCGCATCCGCGTCTTGTTTTACATTATTCTAACAACGGACCGAAAACGGCCGCGATAGCCGTAAATATTAATCACCGATGTTTTAACAACGAACGTATCGTTTACATTTGTAACGTATTATATAAAATGTAACGATCGGCGAAAAGGAAAGCGCACAGTGACGGTTTCTGCTTGGCTATTAAGCGAGGTAGATCGAGATACAATGCACACGAAAGAGATTACGAATGAAATTAAATGCGGCACTCGCTTAATACATGATTAGTATACATGCGGCGGCGCAATCTCCCATGTTAAAAAACACGAGTTATTTCCATGTTGGTTGTTTTCCGTGATGCCGATTAATTATCTCGATCTCGATGCGAGTCGTTGCGCATTTGGACGTTTATCGGGAACGACTGTCATCGCGGGAATTACGTATTTCGACAGTTGAAACGTCAAATAGGATCTAGATATTATAAAATAATGTATAGTGTTGATGTAGAGAAAGGTAAGACGCGCGCCGGTGAACAAATCGGGAGACGTCGCGCGCGATTCCCGATAGATCGGACAATGTATAGTACGTGTTAGATTATTTTGCACGTGTCATTGTCATATGTGTGATTATCAATGGGATTATTTCAAGCAATGGCAGTATTCTAGAATTCTGTCAGGTGATTACGATTTTGGATCTTTCTCGGTCCGGAAGAGAAATATACGATATCGAACTTGTTTATTTTTGATATATTTGTATCTTTTTATACGATTAACCGGAAAACTCGCTTTTTGTTGCAGATCTGAGCCACGGTGGGTGCGATTCCCGGAGAGTGAAGGTTGCAGCGGACGCGAATGCAGGCACCGGAGGATCTGGTTCGGGTTAAGCAGAGTTGGCTCAAAGGTAGGATTTACAGACTTCTGTGCTTTTGTATTTAGCCACTTGCAATCGAAACTGGAAGCATACCTATGAAAGTAAAATTCGCTGAGCTACAACAGTCGCGGGAAATAAACACGCTCATGTCCACCGCGTATTTTTCTCGTCAAGCTATTAACATTCGCGTCTAATCGGCGATGCTATTTTTCTGTTCCAGAATTGCGGCGGAACATGGCCGATCTTGAGTTCTCGGTACATCGGTAAATGTAGAAAAGCACTATTTTATTCTAACAGCAAATTAACATGTTTTAAAAGCAGCTTCATTCAGCAGAATATTTTCTATCCTGGCAACAAAACTGTTTCTGCTTTAATTAAGAATAACTCGTTCATTTGGTTAAGCCAATAAAGTTTTATTACTGTCGCAACTAATGTGCAGTAACAACGATGTTTTCGTTACAACAGCGAAATTATTTTTCTCCATATAAACCGAGAGGAAAAGAAATAGTTAATTTCATTACGAGTTAATATTTATTTTCGGCGCCTGCCACACTTTTTCTGTCTAACGAGACGGAACGTGAAATTTGAACGCTCACAAAGCGTCATACTGCGTAATGCGTGCTGATATGTAATTCGCATTGATCCCCGATGAAACAAATCATCGAAACTTGCATATTCCGACAGTGCGAGATTATTTCAACTCGCTTGCGCTGTACACTGATTACTTAGAATCAATGAAGCGCGATATCGCGCGATCATTCAATTACATAAAATGTTTTAACGACCGATACACATAGAAAAGCGCGCGATAACGGTTTATGTTTGCCTATTAAGTGATAGATCGAAATATAATGCACACGCGGGAGAACATAAATAAATAATAAAACACGGCGCTCGCGAAATAGATGATTAATATACGTGAGAGCTCAAGTAATTGGCCGACATCAAGCTCGGTTCGTTATCGTCATCATTAACTGGAACCACAGCGCTGAGTTCAACGCTGGCTCCGCGCGTTAAACTAAATTACATTATAAGCCCGGCAAAGCTTGTACGTCGTCACAAATTAATCCAATGTAAATATTTTTGCTACACGATCAATCGATAAACATTATATATTCGGTAAAATATAATGCCAGCTTGTGCAATGATACAGGATTAAAATATTCCCCTCGTTACCCCGGCTAATTAATGAAACTGCGTACTGTCCTGCCAAGTTAAAATGGAGTGTTTTGACTTTGTTTAATTGCCTTTTTTTGGCATAAAAAGAGTACATCAAGAGTGTATTTTCTTATTCACCGATAAACGAATTAAAGCCTTCGAGCAAGACGCCTTAATGGCGCCCGAGATCGGGAAAAGAGAGTAAAGAAGCGTGGACGGTCAAGGCGGCGTCGTCCCTTATTTCGCCAACAAATGGAGTGCACTTTTGTACCGTAGTGCATCCAGCTTTACCGGGAAACAACACCGCAAGGAAATCACGAGCAGATGCTCGCACGAGAATCATTCGCCGGTAATTTTAGAGCCGAGCGACCTGATCGAAAAGCTGTAACTCTGCCGATCGCTCCATTACTGGGTACGTGTAGGTGCGTACAATCCGTGAGAGAGAGAGAGAGAGAGAGAGGAGAGGGCACGCGCGCACTCGTGATATTACGTGCCGTGGCGCTTGATGGATGGGAATGTTTATAGGGGTGCCCGGTACACAAAATAAGAGCAACCGGCAGGAATTGACGATCGAGGAAGGAGGCCGAAAGCCGTAGGAGCCTTTACGTCCTTCGGCTTCGCCCACATGTACGCTCTTTCCACTCTCACCCAACTCGAGATTGCACGAATAGAAGGATCCCGGGCATGACACGTACCATTATCGTGGAAGTGTTCCCTCTTCTGAGGGGATCGCGGCGAGTTTTCGCACTTTCGGGGAAGTCTCTCGTCTCCGAATTGGTTTGACGTCCGCGCGATAATTGTCGTTCCCGGTAAATTTCCGGCGAAGTACAGCGCGCACGTTCACGACAGATTAAAAGTTTGGGGGAGGCCGAAATGGAGGAATCGGCGATAACTTTCGGCGGGCGCTTCGGTAGCGGAAACTTCCGACTGATCGGTATTATTATTCGTCGGAGATACGATGTCGAGAACGTGTTGGGGTGTCACCGGTTAAGTATAATTCTGTGATATTTCTTTCTCTCTTTCCCGAGTAGTGAGCGGAAGAGAGAAGAGATGGTTCCATTGAGAAAGCGTGTCAGCAAAACTACATCATCTCAAAGACTGAGATTAACATATCATGGATATTGCAATTTCGTATTAATTTTTTACATTTGTGTTATTTTTCCTGTAACGGTAACCCGAGACGTGTAGCCGAAACGCAAATAATGGACGCGCAATAATTGGCCATTAGGCAAATTGAATTCGTTTTAATCCTGACCTGCACATCATTCCGCGTTTTCATTCGTTTTGCCGACCGGAAGTCCGATTAAATAACCGCATCGCTTATCGCTTATCGAAATTGGCCGAGATTCTCTAGTAGGCGACACATCGCCTCAAGCCACGGTGCGACAGAGAGATCCGTCTAATCGCTAATTCAGTCTGGAGAGAACAATTAGCCCGAACAGAGCGCCCCGTAAACACAGACTCCGCGAATGCTTTGCAAATTGACCGATAAGCGACCGACTAAGGACCCGGGCGAATTCCATCGGTCACAAAGGGAAGTTCGAGTTTTGCGGTCCGATATGAGCGAGACGGCTCGGATTCGGTTTGCGCGGTTCCTGAATGGCCGGTAAGAACCCGAAGGGCGGGGGGGG